>NC_135485.1:82381071-82528903 GCF_052094955.1 Ictidomys tridecemlineatus | reverse complement strand
GATAAACTTTTCTTCTTTTTAAGTGCATTGTCTCAGGTATTTTGTTATAGTAATGAAAAGATGACTACCACAAAAAGAAATTGTAAATTTTAATTGGTAAGAAAGAAGAAGTGATTTTTGTTTTCTTTGCTTTCTGATCTAATAAAAATCCTACAAATTACTTTACTCTCATAAGGTAGCACATGTTAGATCAAAGCAATAAAAATTTACAAATATTTTAGAACTTATTTGCTTGATTTATTCATTTGGGAGAATTTAGATAGGTGACTTACTAATATTTTCCTATATTACTATTGATTAGCTTTGGAAGAGAAGTATTAGATGAAAGATATTTGTCCTTGTGGAACATTAAAAATTTCATCCTTTTAAAGTTATCAATTCCCACTGAGAACTAACTCCTTCAGTGGTACTAAATAAATAATAAGAATAAAGTTATAATATCCAATGTCTGATTCAGCACCTGGCTTAATGAGTTTTAAGGTAATGTTAAGTGCTTTGAAATCTTCAGAGAGTAGAAAGGACAATACACTATATCACCCATTTGGAACACAGAACAACAAGTGTCCTATTACAGATTAAAATTACAAATCCATATTTTATTTCAGTATTAGCACTTTGACCTCTCTTGCTTTGCCTACTTATATTTGATTGGAATAACTAGGTTTAAGGAAATACACAGAAACAATCAAATATTCTGTATGGCTCAGACATAGCTTGGAGGTGGTCTATCATTGATGTTTAATACAGGTTTACTGAATTGCATTGAATAATATAGAACTAGTATCTGAAAGCCACTTGTATTAGGTAATAGAAATAAGTTAATCATCAGGAGACTGGGGTTCTCACTGGGCCCTCTTTTCACTATCTGTGAGGTCACTGTTAAGTCATGTACCCTATCTGGGCCTCAGTCCTCTTGCTCCTAAAATTATAGCTAATGAAACAATCTCTAGCTCTGATTTTCTTAGAGTATGTTAAAGTACATTAGACAATAAAAGCATTCTGAGAAAGACCTGTACCTAAAAAATGTCTAATTACAATGGCTTGTGCTATAATAGAGGAGTATGTCCTTAGAAATCCCAACTTATGCGCCCTCGGTCTATGAGAACTCCAAGCTCATACACTGAGAGAACCAACTTCCCTTCCCAGGGAAGATAAAACAATCACCTTTAAATATCAATTCATCTTAGCTAATGTCATAACATTGTTCGGGGTGCTTTTAGAAGCATCGATTTAGTCCAGAGCCTCCCCATCCTGAGCAAAGAAACTTATTATTTTTTAAGTGAACTTAAATGTCCTCATTTTCAGACTATACCTTAATCTCAAAAAAAGTATGTGGAAAAACAAAATAAGCAAAAGGTTTCAGAAATGACTTAAGACTAGCAGCCCTTTCCCTTTTCAATAACATGGAGAATTCATTTAGCAAAACTGAAATTGGAGACATTATTCAAATCCATTCTGATTTCATGCCCAGTAGGTTCTGCTCCCCTGAGATGAAAAATTTGAGGACCATTTCTTTGGAACTTGGTAACTGCACAAATCTTTGCCTCCCCTGAGGCATGAGTACACTTCCTCCTTCCTGAGGGTTGATGTGTAATTTATCATACATCCCTCTTATCCAGCCTGCCAAAAAGCTTAGACCCAAAGTGGAAACTCAGTCTCATCAACCATGAGAACAATTACAGTTAGCATGTTTCCCTCCTCTCTTTTTATTTACCCTGTTCTTCGATTTTATTAATATTGTCACTAAGTTGTTTTTTAATAAATCATAGCAAATTCCTTTGGAAAGGGGTGAAATACAAATAAATACAACTGGAAAATAAGCATAACATGTAAAAATTACAGTCTATATCCAAAGAACAACATCCTTCACCTCTATTCAAGGATATTAAAATTAAAAGTGAAGTTATTTGGAAGTGAACAGCATAATATCAGCAAAATTTAGACAAGTAGTAATTTGTTTATTAGATGCTTCATCAAGTGTTTCAATCGATTTTGCTTTATTAATCTCTTAGGGAAAATTGAGACCTCTCTGAACACTTAGCATGCTCAATTAAATTAAATATTTTGTAAAAATACATGTTAGTCATTCTTAGGTGAGTATTTACCTTCAAAGTGGAACCAATTTTTTTTTTTTTTTGGAACTGGGAGCTCTGTGTTGTTGCTTAAAGGAATGTTGGCTGCTGTATCCAACCAAAAATGTGTGAAGATTCAAATACAATGGAAGTTTACTTTTTGTTTGCCAAGTCTGAAGGAGTCTCTTCCTAGTTAGCAGGCCCATTGCCACTAGAGGGTATTTCAGGTGCCTGGGTTCATTCCATCTTTGGCTTCACCATTCCTTAAGGCATCCAACTACCAAAAAGAAAAAGAGAAAATAAAGCCCTTACCTGAAAACAATATAACACTCCCACACAGGTTCCATTACTAAGGACTAGTCTGATGGCCACGCCTAGAGGCAAAGAGAAGAGTGAGGGCCAGGAGGTTAGTAAGTTAGTGGGAGTTCGTGGCTAGATGTCCATTTTCCAACAATGATTCCACAGAAGTCAAAGAAAACAGGTGCTAAGAAAAGGCGGGTGAGCAGAACCAAGAAATAACAGAGTCAAGCAACCTGAGATCATCATGCAATACATTCTCCTTCTATGCTGTGGAATCCATGGGACCCAAGTAAACTAGATATTCCAATTCAGACTCAATCTCATTTTCTTTGCATCAGGGAAGGCTCTCTGTTCAATATGTTACAAAATATGATACATACCTCAGATAAGACTTTTTTTTTTAAGAATAAATCTACAAATCAGAAGATTGCCTTTGTCAAGCCATAGATTCTGATGTTTATTCAGGAAATGTGGTTATCAGCTGGGTTCCAGGCCCAGCTTAGCCAATAAATGGCTGTGGTTTTAGATAACCCAGTTTACCTCTATGGCACTCAGACTCTTCATGGGAAAAAAATAAATAAAGACCCAAGGGACTGGACCAGATGGTTGCTAATATTCAACTAAGATCCAGTGGAAAAACTCAGCAATTTGACTGGCAATATAAAGCTAATTTAACCCGAATACATTTTTAACTTAATAAATTATATTCTGGCATCAACAGTAAACCAAGTTATTGTAATAAACACATTCATTGACTGAATTTTAAGTAAGTAATTGCTTGTTCAATCCAAGTATTGCCTACAGTGGAGGGCTATCCTTTCCATATATCAGACTTCATCTAACCAAATGCCTAATTTACTGCTGCAGAATGAGTTAAGAGTTTAAATAGGCCTTTACCTTTTTAGAACCATGACATTGCATTTAATCGAATCACATGAAACTTCATATGCGGCTTCTTAACCTAGTTATCTGAAAGGAAAGTGCACTGAGGTTAATTAATCAAAATGTTGTGTGGTAAAAGTAAATACTAGTCTTCACCCAGTGGGTGTTTTTCTAGCCAGTTGGAATGCCATTCAGTAAACAACTGAATGCTCAGTTCAGTGAAGTGAATCGTAATGAGGTTACCCAAATGGTAACTTCCCCGAGGGGCTGTCCTTAAGCAGTACCTGAGCCAGGAAGAGGGAAATGAGTCCCCTCCACCCAGTCTCCTAGCAGAACCACTTAGTAGAGTTTCTGCTTGGAGGACTATCCCAGGCATCTCTCCAGAACTTCCTCAGCACTCACCATGTCTCCCTGCAAGTAACTCATAAGAGAATTACCCGACACTGAAATCTCAGCTTGACCACTGAATAGCTAATTATCTGAATCTTGCTTCATTTCCAAAGCTCAATAAAAAAGTCTGATGTGGTTCCAGAAAATAAGATGGCAGCACAAATAAGGGAGAACTCCATTCTACCTATGCAGAGAGGAGTGGAGGAAGTTCAGAAAAGGCTTCATAGACCAGGTGACAATAGAACAGGTTCTTCAAAGACAGGAAGGTCTAGGAGGTTGGCAAGGAGGGATAATCTTTCTAAAATGCATAGAGATATAAACCAGGACCAGGTCATTAAGGACTGAGCATAGAAGGCTTAAGAATTTGACCTTCATCCTGTGGGGGACAGAGGATTCTAAGCATCAGAGTAACATAATAAAACTTCACATTTTGCTAAGATTGTTATTCTGGCAACAATGTGGAAGAAAATGGCCAGAATGGAAACAGGGAATGATCAGGAAAAAACCATGATGGTCATTATCATGCTTCCCACTATAACAAATTCTCAACGAAAAAAACAGAACACCCCCACACCAATCCTTCAAAGGGTTCACAAGCAATGGTAAATTTCACACAAATGTTCCTAATCTGCATGTGGAGGAGGCTTCTAGGCAGTAATGTTTGCCAAGATGTATTTACAAAATATGTAGAGCTGGGTGAGAATGCCTTCCTTTTTACTGATTACCTTCAATTTTACATTACCCGAAATACTCTTTTTGTCAGACACACCTGATAATTTAGATAAGTGCTTCTCTGTCTATGGGTAAGGATAAGGTGTTCTCTACTTTTCCCAATCTGTAACAGACTTATTGAACAAAATAATAATGAATTATTGGGAAAATAAAGTGAAAAGGTGAATACAAAACCCTTTTTTCATTTTATTCAACAAACATCAAGCAACTCCATTGAACTGCCATCCAAGTTTCTGAACAGTCACTGTTGATGGCCATCACAGCCCAGCAAGGTTGGCAGACTGGAACACATCTGGAACACATCCTCATGCCATATCATGAGTAGCACTGTTCCAGAAGGATATAAAAAAAAGCATGAGAGCACAGGAAAATAGACAACCTCTAAGGACGTCCCACACTATCCTCGTTCCTACTACTGAAAAAACTAAAATCACTAGGTAAAACTGGTCAGATCCAAGTTTTGTATCATGAAACTTTTTTTTTTTAAAACAAAGCAGCATTTCTATGAGATTTGGGTCATTGGATGTTTTCTTCCTACATCATTTTGCTTTCAGCAACCACTGAGACCCATATTTGGACAAGTTAGCACTGATGAGCAATGCCCCAAAAAGAATATCATCAAACCAGGTGACTGAATTAATAATTTATAGGCATATAAGGCATGTGGAATTAAAGTAGAAAAAAAAGACAAATCCAAATTAGAGAGTGCTCAATTAAATTAGGTTCCCCAACAGTGTTATAACTTCAGTTAAATCCAGTGGCACTACAGTGACGTAAACATCCCTAATGGTAACTTGACTTGGAGCATATGTGGTATATTTGAAATACTTTATAAATTCTTAGGTGCATGCTTTCCTTAAACTTTATATGGTAGAAAGACTTCTTCCCAGGTTTCTCTTTAGAGTATAATTATATGTATATATTGAGCATCTGTTACACCTCAGAGACTATCTCTTTAAATATATCCCTCAACAACCCTATAAAAGAAGCAATACATTCTCCTGTTTTGAAGATGAGAACATTGAGGTTCAGAGAGGGTATGGACATGTTTTACTGTATCCTGCCTGGATCATCAACTTTAATCAAGCTGGTCCAAAGACTGAAGATAACCTGGCTCAGGTTCTTTTTTCAACCTTGAATGGAAGAGAGATACACTAATCCTTGACCTTCACAGGGTAATTAAAACCCTAGCAAGGGACTGGGGTCTTAGCTTAGTGGTAGAGGACTTGCCTAGCATGTGTGAGGCATTGGATTTGATTCTCAGCACCACATATAAATAAATAAAATAAAGGCCCATTAACAACCAAAAAAATTTTTTTAAAACCCTAGCAAGGGGCTGGGGATGTGGCTCAAGCGGTAGCGCGCTCGCCTGGCATGCCTGCGGCCTGGGTTCGATCCTCAGTACCACATACAAACAAAGACGTTGTGCCCGATGAAAACTACAAAAAAATAAATATATATATAAAAAAACCCTAGCAAGAGCACAATACAAGACAGTCCTATTAGTGCACCTTTAGCCCTTTTAAAAACATTTCATTTTTCTGAATATGACTTATTTTATTTGAAATTATGAGAAAATTATTGTTTTCTCTCATGTGTGGATGCCAGAGGGGAAGAAAAGGGAAGCCATGAAAATAGAAGGGAGACCATTACATAGAAGGGGATGAGGGAGGGCAGAACAGATGGTGGGGAGGTATTGGGGAGTGAAATTGATCAAATTACATTTTATGTGCATATGAATATTCCATAATCAAATCCACTATTCTGTATACATACTATGCATCAATAAAAAGCATAAACAAATAATACATTTTTAGAAAAATGTTTTATTTTGAAATAATTTTATACTGGAAAAAATTTGCAAAAATGGTACAGGGATTTGCATATACCCTTTACAGTTTTCCTACTTTTGACATCTTATATAACCATGGTATCCCCATCAAAACCAGCAAGGGCTACAATACGATTTATTTATTTATTTATTTATTTATTTATTTATTTATTTATTATATTTTTAGTTATTGATAGACCTTTATTTTATTTATTTATTTGAGATACTGAGAAACGAACCCAGTGCCTCACACATGCCAGGCAAGTGTGCTACTGCTGAGCCACAGCCACAGCCCTACAATACTATTTATTAAGCTGCAGATCTTGTTTAAATTTTGCCTGCTTTCCCATTAGTGTCATTTTTTTTTCCTGTTCCAGAATCCAATCCAGGATCCCACATTTGCATTTAGTTTCCATGTCCCCTTAGGCCCCTCCAATTTGTGAAAAGTCTTCAATTTGATTTGTTAGATGTTTTCTCATGATTAGATCAAGGATATGGTTTGGAAGAAAAACACCACAGAGATGGTGTGCCCTTCCCATTAGGGGACATATGTAGATAGCATGTCTTTCTCCTGGTGATACTAACATTGACTACTGGCTTAAGGTGCTGTCTGTGGGTTTCTCCACCATAAAGTTACTGGGTTTTTTTCTTCATAATAGTATTTATTTCTAATAAATATTTACTAGAGGGGGAGATATTTGGAGCCTTCTAACTCTGCCTTGGGATCTCATTAATTTTGGCATTTGCGACACTGCCTGAGGAGTTGGCACCTACGTAACTGCTCAGAAGAGGAGGGGCGTCAGTGCCATCAGAGAATGAACCTGCTCATCCAGGGGCCAAGGAAAGACAGCCTCTAGAGGCCCAGACAAGGAGCAGAAAGGAAAAGTGAGAATAGCTCAAATAGCTAATCTGAGAAGAAACAAAGCCCTGCAGGACCCAGAAAAGAGATGATGATGAGTGCAGCAGCAAGGGTCTCCGGGCGGAGTAGTGTATGCCTGTAATCCCAACAGTTCCGGAGGCTGAGGCAGGAGGATGGAGAGTTCAAAAATAGCCTCAGCAATTTAGCAAGGACCTAAGCAACTCAGTGAGACCTTATCTCTAAATAAAATATTAAAAAGGGTTGGGGATATAGCTGAACGTTTAAACGCTCCAGGATTCAAACCCAAATATGGTGCAATATTCCCTCATTCCCCCACTTACCCTCAAGCTTGGACAAGGCATGTGGCCCTCTAGCTAGAAACCACACTTTCCAGCCAGACATGGCCTGATGACCAAGTTCTCTATGTGACATGTAAGCACAAGGGGCTGGGCACACTTCATTAAGAGCAAGTTTCTTACTCTCCACGCTGTTTCGATTTTTGCCTATGATTCTAGAATTGTGATCCTTATATCACATTTGTACCCGTCTGACATTCTAGCTAATCTTCCTCAGAGGTGTTAGCAGAATGATGTTTTAAATGTATACAGGTACAATGGATTATAAAGGACACCAATCAAAGTGAAATACAATAATAAAAAATATTTTAAAAACAAACATATGACAGTACTCTATGTACATTTTAATTGATATATTTCATAGGGAAATCTAGTAAGGGGTTTTAACAAAACATTTTTAAATTAGTAATGGATATAAACAGAATCTTGAGATAATAACTAATGTGTTGTTAGTTACTGGAAAGGACTTTCATTGTTGAGAATATCATTATTTCTACTAACACTGCTGTGGTTTGCTGCCTGTAATTGAAGAAAATGCTACCCAAGTTCATTGACATTCTGAACTCATGGACCCCATATTAAGAACCCATGACCTAGAGGATGTCAGAGCAATACAACAGAAGGATCTAAGACCCTGAATGACTCATAGAACAGAATCACCTGCCTGCCTTGCACTCCCACACTGTTGGCCTCTGAAATGTTACTGAATAAAGAGAAAATTTCCATATTGTTAGAACCACTTTTTCTGTATAAGTCTCTTGGTTACCATAGCCAAACTGTATTCTAACTCAGTGGCTCTCAAACTTTTTGCTCTTAGGACCCCTTTATAATCTTGAAAATGATTGAGGACCTTAAAGAACTTTGGTGTAGGTAATGTGTATCAATATTTGCCCCATTATAATTTAAATTTGAGACATTTCTATTTTTTAATTCATTAAAAATAACAATAAAACTATTACATGTTAACATAAATAACATTTTATGAAAAGTTGCTCTGTTTTTGGAAATAAAAAAATTAGTGAGAAGAATAGGCATTGTTTTACATTTGTGAAAGTCTCTTTAGTGTCTGGATTAATAGAGGACAGCTGGATTCCCAGATCTGCTTCTGCATTCAGTATGTTTTGCTATGTTCTTTTGGTGAGAGCATATGAAGAAAATCTAGCCTCACACAGATATGTTGCTGAAAAAGGGTAGAGTATTTTAATAGCCATTTTAGGCGATTTTGGATATTCTTTTTTATATTATACTAAAACTCAACATGTGGCAGTTATCTGTAATGTAGAATATGAAACTATATCAATTAATTTTCAATACTAATGCTAACATTAAAATTCATTATTTTATCTTAGAGTCTGAATGGGCCTTTTATCCATGCACAATTTTGTAACTGTTGTGAATTGGTCATTTTGAAAATCTTAGCTCACTAAGTTATGCAGAACTTTGAAATATTGACACATTTCATTATATAATGCAAGAAATTCATATTGGTTAATAGCACCATAGATCTCATTAAAAAGTTTCTAGTATTGGGAAACTGTCAATCTCATGGTGGATACAAGTCTTCCAAAATTATAATTTTCTCTTGAAAGCTCAAATGCTATCATTGGCAACAAATACTGTCAGTTTTGTCTTCCTTGAAGTGACAGGCTTGCTTACTTCATTTTTGAGGAAACGTCTGCCAAGTGCTGTAGCCTGTCTATCAGTTGTTCTTTCAAGTAAAAATGGTTTTCCACAAAAAAGTAGCTAATTCAATTCTCAGCTCAAACAATTGCACAAATAGTTTTTTAAAAATTTTTTTTAGTCATTGATAGACATTTTATTTATTTATGTGTGGTGCTGAGAATGAAACCTAGTGCCTCACACATGCTAGGCAAGCACTCTACCACTGAGCTACAACCCCAGCCCACACAAATACTTTTTATTAAGACAACCACTGTACTTTGCTATGCAGCAGCAGAACCTTCTGTGCACTTCCTGTTTTGTCAGCGTAACACTAAATGTACTCAAGATTGAAATTTAGTTAATAATTCCTATTGCTTTATCAAGGACTTACAAATGAAACAAGATTTCTGTTCCCCTTGTGTATCATGGCCATGAAGAACACAAACACTACTAGTACTTAGGTATTCACTGCCTTGATTTGTGCTTTTACCTACTGTCATTTTTTGCACCATTTGTTGCAAATGTCAATACACGGGAAAAGACAAATGAAGTCATAGAGTTACACAGAAATAACTGAACCTGCGAAACACCTGAAAGATCCTCAGAGACACATAAGGGCCCAAGGGCCTCACTTTGAAAACCTCTATCTACCCAATCCAACCCAACCCAACCCATAGTGCCTAAAGCAGGCAATCAACTGGTTGTTGAGACCACTCCAGTAAAAGGACCATGAAGTAACAAGAAATAAGACAATGTGAGTGTGAAAGCCCTAAACCATGACCGCAGGGCTAGGTCAGTTCCTAATAGAGAAAAAAGCTTGATCCTACTGGCTGCCCCTCAGCAGATTGCCAGCTGGGACTCACTAACCTCTCTGGCTTCTTGTGTCAAGGCCTCACCACACTGGTAACTGCTTTCAGGTTCATGGTGTGGAAAATTGGCCCTCATTTTTCTTATTTTTTTGTCCACATAACATTCCCATCATACCTCACTCCTTCCCAAACTGACTATACTTTCTGAAAGTATTCTCCTTGCCAATTCCGTCTGGGTGGTCTGCAATGGAATGGTTAAGATTATAGCATGTGAGGACACAGCATTCGTCCTCTTCAGAAGATCAGCAGCACATATTCAAGCAAAAGCCAGGCCATCACTAGATACTGAGATTGCCAGCACCCTGAACTTGGACTTCCCAGCCTTCAGAACTGTGAGGAAGTAATTTTTGTTGCTCATAAATTACCCAGTCTTAATTTGTTAAGGCAGCAGAAACAGGCTAAGTCAATTTCCTGTGACCATCAAATGAGTTCTGCAGAGCAGCTTAGCACAATAAGTGGCACATGGTGAACACTTGGTAAATGGTGATCATGGTTCTTATTTCTTGTTCCTGTTATGTTCACATGGTGATACTCTGTAGAACCAAAGTCATGATTCTGGACCCTTGTCTATATTGTTTCTTTTCCTCTGGATTTGGCTTTTGGCCTTGATTTGTCCAGGTATAGTATCTCATACACAAATAACTTCTCACCCCAGTTCAGGCTTTAAGGGACCTAGCTGATAGTTTCACCAGGAGTAATTCAAATGTGCAACCATAGTTGCTGACTCCATCAAGGGTTGAGATTACATTATGAGGTAATCTCATAATCTGATCATTTTTCCTCTGAAGAGTCTTATATTGCCTTACATGTGAGCTTTTGGGGGACACCTCATATCTAAACCATAACACCACCAAATCTTTATCTCTGGACTTTTTCACCAGACTCATGCATGGCATAAGTTGTTCCATAAGCATCTGGAAATGAAATGCTCCAAATGGAACTCCCTGTTCTTACAGTGCAAATTTATTTTTCCTCTTATGTTTAGTATTTCGATACATAACCATGTAGAAAAGAACTGTCATGGAAGTGGATCCTCCAGGCCCTATCAGGACTGTAGTTGACACTGCACCAGCCAGCATCTTGAGTGCAACCTATGTGAGACCCTGAGCCAGGGTCCCTTAGTACCTAACCCACAGAAACTGTGTGCTAATGAATGTTCATTGTTTTAAGCCATTAATTGTTTAGGGACTTTGCTATGTAGCAAGACACTGCGGTAGGCACTGTGATAAGATGATTAAGATGAGAAATAGAATCCATGACTTCACTGGGATTGCAGGCAACCTATGCCCTAGTAATTCCCCCCCCTTTCATCAAAACATTGGCATCTGATTCCAGTCTCCTCCTCCACACCAAATCTTGCATTGCCCCAAAATATCACTGAAGTGGGATCAGTCAATATTCCAGCCTCACACCTCTTTAACCTCCTTAATTCCTGTGACCTGTATCCTCTCTGTTTTATCAGCCTGTTCCTGTGATCATGCTGTGCTCTTGTCCTAATGCATACCTGGGTCACCTATAAAAATTTCAACTCAAATATACAACTTTTTTTTTAAAACCACAATGACTGGTTTCTCCCACTTTGTTATTTCCCTATTATAACATTCTTAAAAGATCCAAATCTAAGGAGTCTCCTTTTTCCCCTCAGTCTATCAATACCTTCCTGATTTTCTCTCTTTCTTTATGTAAATTAGACCTTATGGTTCACCACCTCAACCATCTTTCACTCTCACCCTTCCTTTATGTCCCAGACTTGGATATTTCTCCCCCAATGCACATGGCTAAGAACACCTATCTGCCCCGCCCATCCTTCCAGCATTTGCCTCCATCCTCCAGAGATTGCCATACTTCTTCTCTGTTTGAGAAATCTCACCTATCACATTTGACAATCCCATCTGACTTTCTAACCCAGCAGCAACTGAATTAGGCTTTTATCTTAATATCTTGTTCACCTCGATGACCTGAGCCTGCACATCAGCCGCCCCTTTCTGTAACTACTACCCCAAGACTGGTAGTTAGCATTGTGATAGCAATGCAACTAGGAATCATATGCTAGCACACAAAAATAAGTGCAAAAATAATAATAATAAAAGTTTATGTTTTCATTTTGACTCCAGCCACCAGGAATCTCAAAATTAAATTTGTGTTTCAATTTAGTAACTGCCAAAACTCCTTATCCTTAGTGTCTATAAAACTTTGCTCTTATTTTCCATTTATAGAAAGTCTTTTTTGGACTTTCCTCCTAGTATATTAATTTTTGATTGCTGCTGATCAAATTACCCCAAGCTTTGTAACTTAAAACAGCATACATTTATTTCTTCCATTTCTATGGGTCAGGAGTGTAAGCACAATTTAAATGGCTCTGATAGGGGTCTCACAAATTTTCAATGTAGGTATCAGCTGGACTGTGTTTCTGGAGCTTTTTGGAGCAGGGGGTCAAGCAGTTGTTGGCAGAATTCAGTTCTGTGCAGTTGTAGAGCTGAGGACTCCACTTTCTTGCTGGCTGCCAACAAGGGGTGGATCTCAGTTCCATGGAGACTCCCATGGCTCCTTGCCACTTGCACCTCAAAATCTGGAAGCCACTTCTTCAAAGCCAGAAGGAGAGTCTCTCCAGTCTGCAAAGACAGAACCTAAGTTAATATAATGTGATTATCTTATCATTATTCTATCACTTTCCCCATACAATATAAACAAATCGGGAGAGTAACTATTCCATTATATTCACCGATTCTTCTTGTACTCAAAGGGAGGGAATTATAATATGATATAATATACAATGAGGGGCAGAAATCTTGGGCCTACCTTAGAATTCTGCCAACTATGTATAACCTAAAGTTTTTTATTTATTATGTAAAAAAATCTACGATTTATGAAAAATGTATATTTTCATAAAAGTATCAAATAATTTGGAGAACAAATTATATAGAAAATTAAGAGAACATCTTACATCATAGAGTATATTTATTCTAAAAGCAGTCCACCCCAATTATTTTCTTCTCTGTCATCACATTATGCAATGTGACTTTGCTTCTCATGCTAAGGAGTCTCTGATGGTCTATGTCTTGCTTTGGCCCATAGAATGCATCTAAGGTAATAGTGCGAGAGTTCCTTGCTTAAGCCTGAAGAAAGCTTGTGTGTTTCTGTTCTCTTTGTCTTGGAGCCATACCATTGCCTTGGTAATGAACTCAAGTGTGCCTGCTAGAGTATGAGCAAAGATACTTGTGTGGTGCAAAGACATGCTCCCATCCTGGCTGCTACTAGGCCAATCAGCCCCCAGCTGACTCAGGCCCATGAATAAACCAAACCAAGTTCAGCAAAACCTGTTCCATGTCAGAAAAGCCTCTCTGTCAATCAATAAACTTATAAGAAATAATAGATGATCGTTGTTTTAAGCTATTAAAATTGGGGTGGGGTTGTTACATAGCAACTTCTAACTCATATAGGTAGGAAAGTGGAAGTAAAACAATGAATAGAGCGATAAAGAAAGGAATCAATAGCAAAACAAAAAATTCTGCTGTGTTGATTCAGACACAGCTGCTCTACTAGAGAAATGTGTAGCTTCTACTTTCTTTGCAGTTTTGCAGTACAGAATTACTTTAAACTAAATCCCAATGAAAGCAGTAATCAATTGTGTCAAGAAGAAAACCAAAGTTGGATCTGTAAAATACTAACAGAACCTAACATTTTGGAAATAAATTACTGTGTCAGTCCTGTGGCAATATTATATCAAATTGCTTAAAGATAAATTGTACAATCAACTCTAGGGTCTCTGCGTGTACATTATCAAAGGCAAACATTTATTTCTCTGTTATTGACCGTCTTTCTATTCACATTTTTTTCTCCTATATACTTCTCTACCACTTTTCTGTCTACTATCTGTCACAGTATGCTGAGAGAACAGAAATGTAGTGTATAATCCACTTATTCTGCATCAAACTAGTATCAGGTATTTGATCTAAACAAATTTCCAAGGCAGGTATCTTTGCTTTACAAAAAGAAATTGTAGGGCTGGGGTTGTGGCTCAGCAGTAGAGTGCTCGCCTAGCACATGCAAAGCCCTGGATTCAATCCTTAGCACCACATAAAAATAAAGAAAATAAAGGTATTGTGTCCAACTACAACTAAAAAATATTTTAAAAGAAAGAAAGAAATCGTAACCATTCTGGTATAACTCTTCCTAAAAATGTATTTCACCTTTTTGTTCTTTATGAGATAGTGTGTTATTTATCCCTTAAATACATGTTTATTGTACAGGAGCTTTGACAGATGTTTAAAGGGTGCCAAGTTGAATCAAAGCTGGATTCCAACCTGAAGTGGCTTACAAGAGATGGAGGTAGCAAGGATAAGTATACATACAGAGTAGTAAGGATCATGAGAATAGCAAGGAAAAAGTCACATATGAATCTGAAGAAAACACTGAATTCACTTAGAGATATAAGAGATGGTAGACTAGGGCTGAATCTTGAAGATAAGAATTTTAGGTCTAGGAAGAAGCAGGGGAGTAGTAATCAAGAAGCAAGAGCTCAGTAATCAAGATTTGTAAGACTTGGATGCATTACTCTTAAAACTCAAAATTTTTGCAAAAATATCCTTGAAAAACAAGATGGCAAAATTTTAAATGAAGACTGGATCAGTAATGGTACCATTCTAAGCCATATTAAAGCCTGAGGCAAGATGGGGGAAAAAATCAGTAAAAGGCTATTTGGATTGCAGACTATGGGAGTCTGCTACCTGGGAAGTTCACCATTTCTTAAAATTACAGTTTTTTGTGAAAACAATAATGCTCTACTGCAAGGAATGATCATTTTTGTCATTGCTTGACTTTTCATAATCTTGTATGCCACACACACCCCAGACTAGACTATTGAAGAGCTAGATTCCACATCTTTTGATGCTTAATAGGAACAAATATTGGCCTCAAACACTTTTTCTCCTAACCAGTTAGAATTTAGTGGAATCTGAATCCTGATACCAACCTTAAAGTTGTAAATCAGAATGTTGGGCCAGAATCATGCTGCTCTAATAATAACATTAATGTGTTTTTCTCTACAGTTCTCTCTAGGCAGCCTGAGGCATCCATCTGCCTTGGGGGGAATTAGGATTGTTAAATAGAAATGCAAAGAGGGAAAGCTATAATTTGGCCTCCTACTTGGAAAATAGGATTTTTAAATAGGCAGCAAGACTTAAAAGCTGGATTTTGTCAAAGGAAAAGGGATTTCTAAATTCCTTTATCCTCCTTTTCAATTTATCCAGAGAGAAACAGACTCAGTCACAGATCGTGTCCAACAGGGAAAGTTAATATCCACCCACCTTTGGCCAAGCACAGGGGGGAAGGATGCCCTAGGCAGAGAGGGCCTGATATATAGGAAGGGAAATGCCCAACACTTCCTGCTTCTGATATGAAGGGATTTAGGGAGGAGAAAAACAAAAGAAGAAGGAGATGAGCTCCTCTAGGGGCAAGTTTGAGAGTTGAAGGAAAAGATCAGTAAAGAGTTTCCCAGTACAGGAGGGGCACTGCCTCACATGCTTCCCCAGGTCGAACTTCAGGGAGACAATAAAGTCAAATAAAAACTGGGTGGGCAGAGTGAGAGACTGAGTTTAACTTTCCTCAGACCAAATATGTATGGAGAGAACCCCAAATTTCTCCCATCCCATCAAGAGGAGAGAGAAAAGGTAACTGAGATGAGAGACTGAGGGGTTGACAAGTTCCATAGCAGAGACCATGTGGTAGACTGCCCAAGCCATGACACATGGACAGCGTGGTAGAGAATTGAAATGCCAATGTGAATCATGGTAAGGCCACGTAAAGAGGTATGCATATAATTACACAGATGACACAATGCAGAGTCACATGTGGAAGACCCTCCAACTCAACCAAGCCAGGAGAGATAGAATTCTAAGTTACACCAGCTGCCATCCCTCAGTAACTTGTGTAATTCAGTGTATTCTCTTGGCCGACATGGTAAGAGGGGACCATGTAGTCAAGGGAAAATTCTGCAAAGACCAGGAGAGCCAAAAGACATCACAAGGTGGACACTGTCAACGCTCTGCCCAGATTCCTTGGATCATTTTCCCCAGGTTCTCTGTACACAAGTCTACCCCCACCTTCAAGTGTGCTTTTGCCTCCAATGCTTACACCTGAAACTACTTTGGAGATGTGCCTTCAATCTACTGGGGCAGCTTTAATCCATCTGCCACCTGGAGTTAGAAGGGTCCCAGGAGTGGCCCTTAAGCAATGGGTGATAGGGAGTAAGTTGTGTGGAACATAAAGGAAAACATAATCTCTCACCTCAAGTCCTCAGTCAGATCTATTTGGGGGTAGTAGGACCACAGCATTTCCCTGCAGGGTCAGATTGAAGCTACCATTACCCCGTCTTTGCCTAACACTGTTGCTAGCCTGCCTCCCTTTTTATTCTGTTACTGGTTCCTCCTGTTTGTTATTTTTGCTCTTGTTCTTTCTGGGCTTCTTGAGATGAATGCTTCATTCATTTATTTTTATTCTTTTCAATGCAATAACATTTAAGTCTATGAATTTTCCTCTGAGTGCAGTTATAATGTAACACTATGAGTTTTAATATAATGTTCACATAGTCATATGTTTCTAAATATTCTATAATACTGTCTTTTTTTAAAGAGAGAGTGAGAGAGGAGAGAGAGAGAGAGAGAGAGAGAGAGAGAGAATTTTTTTAACTTTTATTTTTTAGTTATCGGCGGGCACAACATCTTTGTTTGTATGTGGTGCTGAGGATCGAACCTGGGCCGCACGCATGCCAGGCGAGCGCGCTACCACTTGAGCCACATCCCCAGCCCCTATAATACTGTCTTGAGTCCCTCTTTGAACTAAGAGGTAAATTGGAAGACTATCTTATAATGGCCAAGTGCTGAAATTTCTATTTGGCTAAGTATAAATTGATAGGAAAACAAATATCCACATAAATCCTGTACATGAATGTTTGTAGCAGCATTACTCATAATAGTCCAAAAGTGGAAACAATACAACTATCCATCAACTGAAGAATGGATAAATAAAATGTGATATATCCATAGAATGGGAAATCATTCAGCAATACAAAGGAATGAAATAGTGATACGTGATACAACATGGATGAACCTTGGAAACAATAACCTAAGCGAAAGACACCTAGCAGAAATGATCACATATTTTATGATTCAATTTATATAAAATGTCAAGAATAAACAAATCCATAAATACATAAATTATATTAATAATTGCCAGAGCTGGAGGGAGGAGGGAGTGGGGGAGTGACTGGTAATAGTTATGGGATTTCTTCTGGGAATGATGAAAGTGTTATGAAATTATATAGTGGGGATTATACAATTCCCACTATATTATTCTATGACTATATAATTCTATGCTTCTAATAAAATTCATGAATTTTACACTTTGACAGTGAAGTTTATGCTAGGTGAAATGTATCTCAATAAACTGTTAGTAAAAAACAAAAGATACTGTTGTAGCACAAAAGAGTTTTGAAATTGCTCCTCATATCTTTATGATTTGAATGAAGAAATAACCATCGGGAAAAAGGTAGATTTTTTTAAAAAGACATGTGTAGTTAAAAGTACACAAGTGATATGTGCAACTTGATGAATTTTCACATGATGAATGCACCAGTAAGCAACTAACTAGATCAAGATATAGACTTTTCCATTACCAGTACTCTAGAAGTCTCCTGAGAACTCCCTTCCAGGCACTGCCTGGGAAGATTTTCCTTAAAGAAGTTTCCTCTCAAACACTATGAATAGAAGGATCCCTTCACCCTGCCCCCACCCCAAACCTCCAAAACCATTTTTGAAAGAGGAAGAGAAGGAAATCCACAAAGCAATGCTTTTACCCAAGAGAAGTATAATCAGAAGTTAAACTCTGAATATCTTCAAGGATTAAACTGAAAGGAGATGACTGGAACTGAAATTAGTGTCACAGCTATCCTCAATGCAGGGGGACCACAGGAAAGGTCAAAGCAGTTATAGTGAAATAAAGCAGCTACCAGTTTCCTGCATATCTGATACCACGTGAGTTCAGGCAATCTTACCAGAGAGACACTCTGTATAAGTAAGGAACTCCGTGACTGCCAAATAGCCTTGCCCACTGAGGGGTGGTTATTCACCACCATCTTATACTGTACTCCCAGAGAAGCAATTTAACCTCTGCTAGCCTTTGAGTCTCCAACTATAAAGGAGGAAAATGCTGAATTGCATGTGGGTTTCACATCAATGGTAATCTTATTGTAACTGATATGAAGAACTTCCACTCTCACATCAGTAAAGGCAAATGGACATCCCTATACATAACCAGCATGCACATACTCTGGCCCTAGAGGGGCTCTGATGAAGTCCCCTGTCACAGGTTTCCAGAGGGCAGAGAAAGGAGTCAAGTTCCCCTGAGGCCATTAGTTGCTTAGGAATATCAAGATGATCTCTGAGGAGGTATATCCTATGTCTATGGAAGACTATGCTCAGCTGTCCCTTTGACAATAAACTAAACCCCTCATCCCATGAACAAAACTCGGACATTGTCAGCTACAAGCCTGCTTGAAAAATCTGATAATCAAGTCAGATGCAGTGGTGCACACCTGTGATCCCAGCTATCTGGGAGTGAGCAAGGAGGACTGCAAGTTTGAGCCCAATGTGGGCAACATAGGAAGACTGCATCACAAGAAAGAAAGAAAAGTTTAAAAAATTGTTAAGAATCTGATAATAGAAGATGTTACAGAGAAAGGGATAGATAGGGTACTGAGATGTTTTCTACAGTTAGTATTCAGTCTTGACATTGTCAAATTTCATGGGACCGACCTCAATAGAAGGATGCATTCAGAGTTCCCTTGCCTAGTAGTCAAGATCATTCCTTCTCTGGTTCTTAATTATCATTCCAAATCATTTCCCACCATTTCTATTGACTATCAGGTCATAGAATATTGCCTTTCTATTTCTCAAAAAGACCTCCTTGTTTTTACACCTGCTATTCTCTATTCCAGACTTTATATTGACTGTATACAAGAATTCCTATAAGAATAGGAACAACTTTTAAAAGTTAAAAGTCAGATTTGCTTAATAGCCAAGTGAATTGGATCCTGTTTTTTTTTTATTAAATACAACTATAAAAGACAGTTTGAGGGACGAGTGAGGTATTTGAATATGGCCTGGATATTAGATGATAGTAGGGAAGTATTGTTAACGGTATTACACTCACATAGGATAACGTCCTTACTTTTAGGAAATGTACATGCATGAATTATTTATGATAGAATTCCTGATGTCTGTAACTCACTTCCAAATGGATCAGAAAAAAAAATATAGGGACAAGATAAAGCAAATATAGTGAAGTATTAACAATGGTTGAGTCAGAACAATAGGTGCTTGGGAGTCCGTTGGGTCTTTCTAAACTCTTTTTATGTTTGAAAAGTTCTGTAATAAAATTTGAGGGGGTAGTAGAACTAAAGTAACTCCCTAGAATTATCCTAAACCAAATAGAAAGTAATAATCAGATTTTTTTTCCAAAAGCAGTTTCCTCAGCGGCTGCACCCTGTAGCAGTGCAGGGCATTCTTGACTCATATGCAGCAGGATAATTTGTCAACGTATTGCTCAAGCTTGGTTTTCACTAATTTTTCTCTCCTTTGCTTCCCAAAACCAAACAGGACCCAGGGGAGCTTGACTCAAAGTGCTAAACTTTGGGGAAAATGGCTTGTTGAATGTTTATTAGAAATGTATTTCATCAAGTTACTGGTGCATAAAATGACTTCTGTTAAAGTTCAAAACCTAAAAGTAGTGGAATTTTGGATGATTATGGCTTTACATCAAAAGTGGAGAACAAGAGTTGGGGTTGTGGCTCAGCGGTGGAGCACTTGCCTGGTGCATACAAGGCCCTGGGTTCGATCCTCAGCACCACACAAAAATAAATAAATAAAAATAAAGGCATTGTGTACAACTAAAAGAAATAAATATTTTTTTTAAAAAGTGGAGAAAAGAAGTACTGTCCAGTGAAATGCAGTTTTGGGATTGGGGAGAGGGTATTCCTGGTAGGGTAGATGGTTTGAATGAATATGGGAAAGTCCGAATGGCCAATGTCCACTTGCACAGCAATAAATAGAATTCATTCATTCAGTCAACAACTATTTTTTGATACCCACTGTGAATAAAACAAGTGCCAAGAACTGAGGCTATAACAGAAAGCCACATAAACAACATCTGATGTCCTAGATCAGTCATTGCCAACCCTCAGGGCCATGGACCAAATACTGCCTACCACTTATTTTTTAATAAAGTCTTATTAAAACACAGCTGCATTCATTCTTTTACATCTTGTTATGGCAGCTTTTGTTTATGGGAGAGTTGAGTCATTTCGAGCATCTAAAATATTTATTATTTGATCTTTTGTAAAGAAAGTTGCTGACTCTTGCTCCAGCGCATAAAGCATTGTGGGGATCTTAGTTAAATAATCATAAATAAATTAAAAGAGCAATGTGAAAAAGAGATGCCTGCACTCCAATGTTTATTGTAGCCATAGTCACATCAGCCAGGATATAGAATTGAACTAAATGTTCATCAATGGATGAACAGATGAATGTGTGTGTGTGTGTGTGTGTTTATACATATGTATCATACTTTCTTTATATGTGTGTGCATTACTATGCAGTCATAAAAAATGATGAGATCCTTTTTTATTTGTAACAATATTTGTGGACCTGGAGGACATTATCATTAGTGAATAAGTCAGGCAAAGAAAGACAAGCACTCTGTTCTCATTCATATGTGTAATCTAAAAACTTTATCTCATGCAAGGTGAGAGCAGAATGGTGGCTACCAGATACTGAAGAGAGTAGCAGGTTAAAGGATGGAAGACATTGGTCAAAAGGTAAGCGCTACAGTTAGGAGGAATAAGTTCTGGTGTTCTATGGCTTAGTAGGGTGAATAAAGTTTACAGTAAGACATAGTTTATCTCAAAATAGCTAGAAGAGAAGATTTTTTTTGCAGCAAATACTCTGTAAATGTTTATAATTGTTGTTATTATTGCATATTGGAGTAACATTTTTATTAGTGTATTGTAGTTATACATAGTTGTTGAGTTCATTTTGACAAAATTATTTACACATGGAATCTGATTTACTCCATTTCAGTCCCCATTATTCTCCACTTTCCCGCCCCTCCTCACTCCCCCCATTCTCCTTCCTATATTCTACTGATCTTCCTTTGGCTCCTTTATTTATTTATTTTTGATTGGTGATTTCTTCATATACATTAAGGTGGAATTCCCTGTGGTAGATTTATGTGTGTGACTTTATTTGTGTGACTTTGTTAAATTTATTCCTCATTTCCTCCTCTTTCCCATCTCTTTTCCCTCCTTTTCAATCTCCTTCTACTCCACTGATCCTCCCTTTATATCTTTAGGATATCTTATCTACCCTAATTTTCCCACTTTCTTTGCTCTAGTTTTCATGTATGACAGAAAACATTTGATCCTTGATTTTTTTTCTGAGTCTAGTTTATTTCACTTAGCATGATATTCCCCATTTCTGTCCATTTAACAGTAAATGTCATAATTCCATTCTTCTTTATGGTTGAGTTAAACTCCATTTTGCACCTATCCCACATATTCTTAACCCATTCATCTACTGACAGGTATCTGAGCTGCTTCCATAGCTTGGCTATTGTGAATTGTGCTGCTATGAACATTGATGTGGCTGAATCACTACAGTATGCTAATTTTAGTTCTTTTAAATAAGTACCAAGGAATAGGATAGTTAGGTCAGATGGTGGTCCCATTCTTAGTTATTTTTGTAAGAACCATGAAAGACAAATTAACAATGGATGAATGAGTGGTAAGGAAGAGAACCAATGTGTACATTGCTCTGAGCTCCATTGAAAACTGCACTGTAGTATCTGGATACCTTACTAACTTTAAGTTATAACTACATTTCCCAACACTCTCCTCCCTCTATCATTCCAAGTTAGCGATGACCACAAGAGACATTTTGTGTGGAATTAGAAAGGCCCCAGAGTGTGTGGTGAACACTGTCAACCCATGTACATTGTCACTGATCTGCCAGGGTTAGCACCTGATTCCTAGCTCCCCCAGCTGCCACCAACATCTTCCATCAGCTTCTCTAAGTCCTGGCCCAGGGCAGTGTAGCTTCATGGCAAAGAGCACCAGCATCCCCCGCAGGTCACCCATAGCAGAGCCAAAGTTGGAACTGGTGAGATAGACACAGGTTCCTGTTTATTTTCATAGATTTCCAATTGTCCTTTCTCTTGTCCACATCTGTTTCCTCTCCTCACTGCTGCTCTGGTTAACTATAACTAACTGCAGGCTCAACTCCATACTTAGAACATCAGTTTCCTGGTGCATCAAATCCTACAGCTGCGTAAGGGTGAACACCTTACTAAGTCACACACAGAGGTTGTTTCTCCCATGGATCCTGATAGACCATGCATCTTAAAGCCTTTTATGTGATGACACAGCACAGCTTTAATGTGTAAGGTTTTCTCTGCCATTTTAAGAAATGTTCTTCATTACAAAAGAAAGGTATTCCCAAGTATATTTAATTTTTGGAAATTCACAGATATGATTAGGAAATCATGCTCATCCACTATTGTGTGTGTGTGTGTATATGCATATATGTGTGTGCCCGCATGTGAGTATTCTTTATGGTTGAGTCAAATATATATATTCGCTTAACTTTTCTCCTATGAGTCACAAAAATAGTTCCAGAAGAAATGTCTAAGGCCTCACAATGAGTCTAACCAAAAGCATAAAAAGTGTAATGAGGGGCTGGGGTTATGGCTCAGCGGTAGAGCATTTGCCTAGCGTGTGCAAGATTCTGGGTTTGATCCTCAGCACCACATAAAAATAAAATAATAAATAAAAAATGTAATGAACTCCTGCTTCCTAGTCAGGTTTGTCTCTCACTGTAATCATAGTCCTCTAGATTTCACTTTGGAATGTGGCCCCAACCCTGAATTTCTAGCCTTCAATTAGAAACAGAAGAAAGATGGCCAATTTAAATACTGATTTGTACTTCTTTTCCAGGAAGCTCCTATTTTACTCACTCTCTGGATGCCCAGTGTCTCCAGGTTGTTCCAGTTCCCTATCATCAACACCAGTGTCTCACACACTTTGTTTTTTCCAATAAAATGTACAACGAGCATGGTTAACATGCCGCTTATTCACCAACTTGGTGTACAATACCATCCTACCACCTTCACATTGGTACCTTGAAATTTTCATCTGCCAAATTGGAAGAATCTAATTATTTCCAGTTATTTTCTGATATGGGCAAGAATTTATTCATATTCTGGGTATAGTCCTGTGGGGGTCTCTGATCACTTATTAATGGGGAATAAATCCAAGTATCTTACTAAGAAGTCTAATGAAATGATTTTGACCAAGATGTGGAGAACAGGAACACTTCAGACATGTTCAGTGAGATGGCATTCTGGGACCTCTATCTTGGGCAAGCACAAAGAAGAGAGGAGGGAGGTCGTCCACAGCTACGGCTGTTGGGAACAAGCCAGCTCCAGACTCCAGTGCTGGTATTTCAAAGAGAGTACTCTGAAGTTGAATCCCAGTATAAAAAAGCCAGTCTTGGGCCCATGATGGTATTCAGGGAATCCAGATGAGCAGGTAAAGATGCAGTAATAGGTTGATGTCAATAAGACTCAGTCTGAGTCCTATCCATTGTTGAGTATGGTCTTCCAAAAAATATCACTAAGTTTGATTCAGTTTGCTTTAGGAATAGTGCTAGCTCGACCCCGCAGACTGAAGGCCTTCAGTATCTTCTGCTAAGTAGGCATACTGAAGGCAATATATGA
The DNA here is from genome assembly GCF_052094955.1 of Ictidomys tridecemlineatus. NCBI lineage: Eukaryota > Metazoa > Chordata > Mammalia > Rodentia > Sciuridae > Ictidomys > Ictidomys tridecemlineatus. The sequence goes on along the minus strand of NC_135485.1, from coordinate 82,505,126 downwards.
GGCTACAGATAATGATTTTTCTGTGATGATTTAGGCTATAGTTAGTTCTCTTGTGAAGGAGATCAATGTTCCAAAGCCAATCATTAGGGAAAGTGCAGGTTCTCAGATACGGAAGTAGAAATGTGAAGTTTTCTCTAACTTTTCTGCAACCAGACATTAAAGAGGGAAGGTTTGTGAGCATGTGATTCTGAGTGTTTTATGCTAAAATGAATGTTTTTTGTCACCTGGAGTAGGGCTAGAGGAAGCCAAGCTTAGAGGAAGTCTGCAAGTTCCAAAGAATAGGCCATGTTTCAGAGATCAGTTATCTGGTTTCATAGTTATCTTTGCTTGTCTTCTATTGTGATAACTAAATACCACAGACTAGGCAATTTAAGTAAATCAAATAGGGGCTAGGGTTGTGGCTCAGCGGTAGAGCACTTGCCTAGCATGTATAAGGCACTGGGTTTGATCCTCAGCACCACATGAAAGTAAATAAATAAAATAAAGATATTATGTCCAGGGGCCGAGGATGTGGCTCAAGCGGCAGCGCGCTTGTCTAGCATGCGTGTGGCCCGGGTTCGATCCTCAGCACCACATACCAACAAAGATGTTGTGTCCACCGAGAACTAAAAAATAAATATTAAAAATTCTCTCTCTCTCTCTCTCTCTCTCTCTCCTCTCTCACTCTCTCTTTAAAAAAAAAAGATATTATGTCCAACTACAACTAAAAAAAACCTGGAAAGTTTAAAATAAATAAATAATATTTATTTATTACAGTTCTGAAGACTGGGAGTTCAAGGGAAAGCTGCCTATGGTGAGAGCCATCTTGTTGGTAGGGACTCTCTGCACAGTCCTGAGCCTTCCTAGGACATCTCATGGTGACACAAAGCAAGCTAACTAGAAATAATTCACTTTTATAACAAAGCCACTATCCTGCAAAAAGGCTTAGACCCTAGAGAAAAGGTTCAGGATTCTGGAGGTTGAATAAAGATGTGAAGCACAGCTGGTATTGTAGAATGCTTTATTTAAAGGAAGCAGCAGCCTTCTGAGTCCTTCCAATAAGCATTTTTAATATAGAGGCCAAACAAAGAAGGCACAGTGCCAATAGATTACATAAGTGAGCGCATGCACATGGACAGATATTTATAACCTTGAGTACATATGCTGAATTGGCATTCATGACCTTGACTATATATTAAAACGTAGCAGGCTATAAGTCTCAGTGAGGGAGCCTAACTATAGTTATCTTGGGCCTATCACACAGCCACTCCCACAAGAACTCTTTAATCTATGAACAGATTTATTCATTTATGAGAGCAGAGCTCTCATGAACTATCCCAAAAGGCTCACTTCTCAAATACCATTAACATAGGACTTTGAGGGTTAATTTTTCCAACACATGAAATTTGGAGAATACAGCCCTTTTTATGTTTTATTTTGAGACAGGTTCTCACTAAGTTGCTATTTTAGTCAGCTACTCCACCACTGTGACTAAAAGATCTGACCAGAAACACAGTAGAGGAGAAAAGTTTATTTGAGGGCTCACAGTTTCAGAGGTCTCAGTCAATTGACAGCTTTATTCCTCAGATTTCCAGGTAAGGCAGAACAACATGGTGGAAGAATGTGGCAGAGGGAAGCAGCTCACATGATAATCTGAAAGGAGAGAGAGGTCTCTACTTGCCTGGTACAAATATATACCCCAAAGCCACACCTCCAATTTTCACTTCCTCCAGCTACACCTTACCACGTCAATTACCCCTCAGTTAATCTCTATTAGGAGATTAATTCACTGATTGGGTTAAGACTCTAACAACTCAATCATTTCTCCTCTGAACCTTCTTGCACTGTCTCACACATGAGATTTTGGGGACACCTCATATCCAAACCATAACAGTTGCCCAGGCTGGCCTTGAACTCACCATCCTCCTGCATCAGCCAACTGAGTCACTGGAATTACAAGTGTGCACCACCACATCCAATTTGAAGTGGTTTTATTGAGACAATTAAATGAGGTTTTGGTGGATAAATATTTTAGAGTCCCCCTTTCCCAGATGAAAATTTTCCCTTCATTGTTAGTTTTTGAACCTATCAATTAGTAGACAGAAATTTTCTTAAAATAGCAACTCCAGGAAAACAACTAAATTTGTCTTAGTAACCCTATGCTAATATATTTTTGAAAATTATTTCCACCTAGAGTTGTCAATATATTAGTGGAAATATATCTAAGTTTTGTTTTCCTAAAAGCCAGAAATAATATTTAGAGATTGGGGAGTAGGTACCTCTTCAAACCATGCCACCTAGATAGTTTGTGTAGTTAGGTAAGACCAGCTCTATTCTTCTACATTTTCCCTCTGAAATAGGGGCTTATTTGTAAATTATTCATTCATAAGCAGAAATTCTCAGTTTAAAAATTCATATTGGCTATAGTTCATGAAATGAAAGATTATGACATAGAGAGATTGATACTTTGTTTCATTTTTAAAATCTTTGTGTGCTTCCAAGTATCTCCTGATGTGAGCTGCTAGGAAAATAGTGAGGGATTTCCCTGTTGTCTTTGAAGACCTTTAACAAATAAAATATTTATTCAAGAACCCACTGAAACAAAAAGAAGCAAAAAATTTAGAGACAAGTAGTTCTAATGATTCATGATAAAAAAAAATTAGCCAGATGTTGTGGTGCATGCCTGTAATCCCAGTGGCTTGGGAGGCTGAGGCAGGAGGATTGCAAGTTCAAAGCCAGCATGAGCAACTTAGTGAAGCTCTAAGCAACTCAGTGAAATCTTGTCTCTAAATGAAATATAAAAAGGGCTGGGGATGTGACTCAGTGGTTAAGCATCCCTGGGTTCAACTTGTGGTATCAAATAAATAAATAAATAAATGTGTGAGTGTGTGTGTGTGTATGTTCAGTGCATATGTTTAAGATTCATAACAGCATGTCTTAATATACTTTACCTTGCTGTATGAAAAATCTTAAGAGTTGTATTTTATAGATGGAGTCCATAAATCAATTAGATTCTTTTTAAATTATATATTTTGGAAATATTTATCTGATCATAGCAATGGTGCATTAAAACATTTTAAAAATCAACTTCTTTATTGATTTAAAGAAACATGAAAACTCTTACACTGTAGACAAAAAGAAACACAGGAATAGATTTTTTTAAAGGCCTAAATTTAAGAACTCCAATTATAATTTTTTTTTAAAGAGAGAGAGAGAGAGAGAGAGAATTTTTTAATATTTATTTTTTAGTTCTCGGCAGACACAACATCTTTGTTTATATGTGGTGCTGAGGATCGAACCCGGGCCGCATGTATGCCAGGCGAGCGTGCTACCGCTTGAGCCACATCCCCAGCCCAATTATAAAATTCTAAGAAGAAAACATAGGGGCAACTCGTCATGATTTCAGATTTAACAATGGTTTCTTATATGTGACAACAAAAATACAGTGAGCAAAAGAAAAATTAGATAAACTGGACTTTGTTAAAATTAAAACTTCTGTGTTTCTTCAGGATACTATCAAGAAAGCAAAATGAGAGTCCTCAGAATGAGAGAAAATACTTGCAAATCACACATCTGACAAGGGTTTAACATCCAGAATATCTAAGAACTCTAGTGACTTAATAAAAAGACCAATAATCCAGTTTGAATATGGGCAAAGAATTTGAACAGACATTTCTCCAAAGAAGATTTTAAAATGACCAATAAGTACATGAAAAAAGGCTCAATATCATTAGTTATCAGGAAAATTCAAATCAAAATGACAGCAAAATACTACTTTATACTTATTAGGATGGCAACAAATAAAAAAACCACAAACAACAGAAACTATCAAATGTTATCAAGAATGCGAGAAATTGGACCCTTGAATATGGATAATGGAAATGTAAAATGTAGAGCCACTGTGGGAAACAAAAGACTAAACATGGAATTATCATGTGACCTAGCATTTCCATGCTTGCAGTTCAAAAGAACTAAAAACAAATTCAAACAGATCTTTGTGTGAAAGCATTCGTTGTAGCATCATTCGCAATACCCAAAACATGGAAACAACCCAAGGGCCTATTGACAGACAAATGGGTAAACAAAAATAGTATATCTATACAACAGAATATTATTCACCCATAATAAGGTATGAAATTATGCCACATGTTACAACATAAATGAAACTTGAAAAAAATTATGCTAAGTGAAATGAGCCAGATGCAGAGGTAGATATTGTTTTATTCTACTTACCTGCAATCTCTAGAATAGGCAAGAGAGAGAGGGTTGGAGGAGCAAGTTATTTCTTAGTGGGTTTAGAGTTTCTCTTCAGGCTGAGGAAAAATTGGGGAAATAAGAAGTGGTGATTGTTGAACAACAATGTAAATGTAATTGCTACCACACATTTAACATAAAATTGATAAAAAATGGCAGGTTTTGTGCTTTTTTTCTGAAAGAATATTTTTTTTAAAGATTCATGAAACCAACTCCTTCATTTATTATCTTCTCAAAATTCTGTCAGATAATGTCACAGAAATTAATGGGGGGAGGTCCTTTAGTTAAGCACAATGAATTATTAACTAGAAAACAAGTACAGATGTTGTTATAGTATAAATATTACCAACATGTGGCATTAGTTTCCATGACACTCAGGAGAACACAGTGAATCCAGAGCCAGGTTTTATAAATCAGTGCTGTAGAAGAAAATGTATTAAGGAACTTACATGCACAGATTCTAGAAAAAAAAGATTTCCTTTGACTTCTGATTTAATTAAGATCCTCTTTAAGATAATCCTATTTTGTGTGGATTTATTAGCTCAAGATTTGTTTTTTAAAAGAAAATAAATATTAAAGGTAATGTGATCTTTGAATAAAAATATCAACTTAATTTGTCCTTATAAGAACTGTTGTTTTAAAGGAAAATCACATAAATTCTTGCTCTTTTATGTTTCTGTATTATGAACCAGGTCATGAAAATACAGATTATTACTGGGCACAATGGTGTATGCCTATAATCCCAGGGGTTTGCAAGGCTGAAGCAGGAGGATCACAAGTTCAAGGACAGCCTCAACAATTTAGTGAGGCCCTGTCTCAAAACAGAAGAAAGAGAAAGGGCTGGGAGTGTGGATCAGTTGATAAAATATTACTGGATCAAATCCCCAGTACCCCAAACAATAAATAAATATTATTTAAATACTGCCAGTAGACCGGTAAAATTCTGAAACATAAGAATGCAAGTAACATTTTTTTTGAATCACTAGTCTTTCTTTATATTGAATATATATTTGAACATGTGAAAAAATATATTTAGGAGCCCATTAGAAATTCAGATGCAAAAATTCTTTTTATCTGATTTTGTAGGAGTAGATTAATATGGATAATATGAACAGAGAAAGATAAAAAGACATCATGTTGGTTATTCAATAATCCATTAGTCTAAGATAAAAGTTTTCTAATAGCCATTAAAAGGGAAATCAAAGAATATATAAATTTTAATTTAGCATAACATTGCATCACATCACAGTTTATGAGAGACTTCCACAGCATCTAGCAACAGATGGATTACTGGTCATTTACTAGGAATTTGAAAATGCCAAAAGTAAAGAAAATTACAAACTCGCAAAGATTTTAAGTAGAAAGAAGTTAAATTCCTTATAATAAAAACCTTATGGAGAAATGTTATGAATTTAGGCACTACTGAATAAAACTGCAGTTAAGAAAGCCAATTATTTTTATAGGGAAAATAAATTTTTCTATAATAATTCAGATAAAGCTGATAAATGGTTAACTGCCTTAATAAAAGAGAAGGAGAAGGCTCAACATAACAGCAATTTATCCAAAACAAGGTGTAATGATTAGGAAAGAGATAAGGAATCTTTTAAAAGCATATTAGGAATGAATATAAATCTGAGAACCTGATAAGAGTGGTTTAGATTTAGAAAATTTAGAGGAAAGGAATTGAAATCTAAATTTCTCTTAAATTAAAAAAAAAAATTTAAAGAGCAAATTGACATCAGCACATAGTATAATAGGAGTTTCCAATGTAGTCTTCTCATAGAAACTTCAATTTGAACAACTATCCACATAAAAAATAATACATTCACAATAAGTAAAGAATCCCAGTGAGAGACTACAGAACCTGGGTACAGCAGAGAAATAAGAATGATGCATTGAAATGAGAAGAAAGAACAGTTTCACATTACCCATGTCACCCCTCCTCTAAGGCCACACAGCACAGTGTAGAGAAAGATACCCTCTGTGTGAGAGGAGAGTGAAGCCAGCACCAGACTTTGATGCAAATGAAAGCAGCAGGACTTCCCTGGAGAATTCTGTCCCCAGGCCAGAACCTGCAGTTCTAGATTCCAGGTCCACCCCAGCATCAACTCTTTCTCAAAAGCCTCAGATTTCAAGACAATTTCAGCACCAAGCTAGCATGGCCCTAGCCTGCAGGTTCACCTCTGTAAGCCCTGACATCAGGCTTGCCTCAAATCCAGGCTGCACCCATATTCCAGGTCCCAGGCTGGTCCTCATGGACCCAGGCTCCAATGGAACTAGGCTCCAGGACTACTTCATGGACTCAAAAGTCTAGAACTTCCCCTCAAAAAACCCTAGGTCAGGCCACCCCTGTGAACACAGGATCAGCCTCATCCTCATGAACTCAGACACAAAACTGGCTTCAGAGACAGGTCCTCCCCTATGGACTAAGACTTCAGTCCATACTAGTGGACTCTTGAACTAGGCCAACTGCCATGGATCCAGGCCCTATCCATAGACCCAGGCATCTGGATGGTCTTTATGGAGCCAAGTCTGTCTTTCCACTAACTCGGGTATCAGGCCAACCTGAAAATTCCTGAAATGCTGATAGATCACACAAGATAACCCTCTCAGAATCTCTCCATGGATTGATTAATAATATTTTCCCCACCAAAGCTTGTCTATAAAGACTAGAAGAGATGCCTAATTCTTCAAATGGGCAGGCACCAATATAAGGACACAGGGTCATTAATAATCAGGCTAGGGCCACAGTGGCTTGGTGCTGGGATTATCTTGAAACCCGAGGCTTTTGGGGATGGCTTGATGCTGGGGTGGACCTGGAATCTAGAGCTGCAAGTTCTGGCCTGGGGAAGTCTGCAAATTCTCTGGGGAAGTCCTGCTGCTTTCATTTGCATCAAAGTCTGGTGCTGGCTTCACTCTCTTCTTACACAGAGATTACCTCTCTCTACACTGTGCTGTGTGGCCTTAGGGGAGGGGTGACATGGGTAATGTGAAGCTGTTCTTTCTTCCCTTTCAATACATCATTCTTATTTCTCTGCTATACCCAGGTCCTGTAGACACTCATGGGATTCTTTACTTCTTTTGAATGTATTGTGTGTGTGTGTGTGTGTGTGTGTGTGTGTGTGTGTGTGTGTGTGTGTATAGTTGTGTAAACTGATGTTTTTGTGAGAAGACTATATTGGAAACTGCTATCATTCCATGTGCAGATGTTACTTTCCTTTTCAGCTTTAATTTATTTTAATTTAACAATCAGACATGACTAAAGGACAAAGTATCAGCAATCAACCCTAAAGAAATGAAGATCTACAACTTCCCTGACAAAAAATTTAAAATAATAATTTTAAACAACCATTTAAAATAATCATTTAACTATAAGAGAAAACAGACAACTAAATGAAATCATAAAAACAATGCATGACCAAATTTAGAAGTTCAACAGAGAGAGATAGAAACCATAATACACACACACACACACACACACACACACACACACACAAGTGAGAGAGAGTGAAAAAAAATGCTGGAACTAAAGAACAAAAAAATTCTATAGAGAACTTCAATGATCAGATTCAATCAATCAGGAAAAAAAAAGAAGTTCAAGGGCAAGTAATTTGAAATTACCTAATTAAAGGAAAAAAATGATAAAAGAATGAAGAAATCCTATGGGACTTATTAGATACATCAACTTAAACAATTTTTGCATTGTGAAAGTCTAAGAAATAGTAGAGAAAGAAAGAGTCAGAAAATTAAAAAAAAAGAAAAAGAAAAAGAAAGAAAGAAAAAGACTGAAAAATTCCATAATCAGAGACTCATGAAGCCCAAAGAATCCCAGATACAGTAAATATAAAGAGGACCTTACTTAGATTATGATAAACTCTCAAAAATGATAGTAGTGCAAATATGTGAACAGAATATAGTCTGATTAATAAAACAATAATTGGAGGGACTGACACTAGAAGAGAGGGATCTCAGGGCAGGTCTCAGAGGTCTACTAAAACAGTCTAAATGAAAAGTCATGAGTAAGTCACTTGAGGAGTCACTGAGAAGATAGGCAAATAAGAACAGTTGTGGAAAATATTAAGAAGCAGGACAGGGGCTGAGGTGGTAGCTCAGTGGTAGAGCACTTGCCTAGCACGTGAGAGGCACTGGGTTTGATCCTCAGTACCACATAATAAATAAGTAAATAAATAAGTAAATAAATAAATAAATAAATAAATAAATAAATAAATAAATAAATTAAAGGTATTGTGTCCATCTACACCTAAAAAATATATATATTTTTTTTTAAAAAAAGAAAGTAGGACAGGTCTTGGCAACTGGCCAAGGAAAGATGCTACCTGAGTTATAGGGACAGGTGCTAAAAGGAAAACAAGACTACTAACTGAACCAGGAAAGGGAAGAAATAAAAGCAGATTTTATAGGAAAAGAATAGCTTGGTATATCTAAGTTTGAGTTGTCAAATAGAAAATCTTAGGGTAGAAGACCAGGAGAGAATTTGGAAACACAGGTACTGACTTATAAATAGTCTTCAGAGAAGGTGTAGTAAAGTCAAGAAAGTTTACCACAGATAGGAAGTAAGGAAATAAGGGAAGAATGAACAGGGCAAAGGACATAAAAAGTACTGGCAAATAGAAAACACTGCTCTCTTGTTTCCTTGATCTGTCCTCATCAGTCAAATGAGGAATAACTGTAGTACTTACATCATAGGGCAAAATAGGATGGCAAATGCAAAGAACTCTGAGTACTGCCTGGAACGTGGTGAGGATACAGTGACTGTTGTTGTCCTGGAGAATCAACAGAGTGATGGTTCTAATGACTGTGAGTAGCTAAATAAATAATTGTACATTCATATGACAAGATATGATGCAGCTATTTAAAATTAGGTTTTTGAAGACTAGTGAAATGACTCAGGGAAATGCCTTTATTTTAATAATATGAGGCACATTAAAAAAAAAACATGGTAGGACTGTGGTTTTAGCTCAGTGGTAGAGCACTTGCCTATAATATATGAGGCACTGGATTTGATCCTCAGCATCACATAAAAAATAAATAAAATAAAGATATTGTGTTCATCTACAGCTAAAAAAATGGCAATTTTACAAGGTAGAAAATGCATACACACACTGAAATATTTGCAGTGAAAAAAAGTGTTCAAAATGTTTTTCTCTAGATCACAAGCATAAAAAAATGTGGATTCAAGTTTTTTTTCTTTATTCTCCACTGCATTGTCTTTATTTTATAATATGCATATAGTTGGAAAGCCATTTCAAACAAGGAACATTTGACCAACAGCATTAAATAGTGGAAAGTTTCAGTGGGGAGACATTGATCTTGGCAACTAGATGATCATGGATGACAGTCATAGTACAATAATGATGACAGGATCTACTTTTAAAAATGTTGTAAAACAGTTCATACGTATAAGATACTTAGAACTATAAAAGTACCAATATGGTTGAAACACCTATGTATCCCTAGTTACATTTTCCTTCCTTGCAGGAGATAGAGATTATTCAGAATGCTTGTGCTTAAGGCCACCTTTTGGAGAGATGTGTAAACAAGTGGTGAAAGAATGGAGGCTGGGACTCAGTGAAGCCCTTCATGATTTAGTGATAGGGTGGAGGAGTACGGTAGGAAGATAGACTGAGAGGGAAGCTTCCAATTTAGAAAAGAGCAGAAGTAAGTGTGTTTCTGGAAGAAGAGAAGGAGGCTTAATTCTGGGAGAGATTAAAAATGCAAGAGATGGGAAGCTGTGACAAAGACAAGTCACTCTCAAAAGGCAGGAATGGTGGAAATAGGCACTTTGGGGTGAAGTTCAACTACATCTCTGAATGATCCATTCCAGTCATTAAAGCCATTCCATTACTCAATTTAATGTGTTTATTTTCCTTGTCCTTTAGATATTCCTTCAGGGTAATATATATGTTACATTAGCATAAACCTTGTTTAAACAGACAAATCCCATTGGAAATTTTACAAAAGAAAAAAATGGTTAAAACTCAACAGAAATTTGTAGAATATACAGAGAAAAGAATGCTGCTACAATCCCTTAAAGAATTGGACCTTGTAAAAGAGATTTCTTCATTTTTATTTCAAATAGTGACACAAGCGTAAATCAATTTATGGTTCCATTTTTACATTATTACTGAAAATGAATAAAAAGAGCTACTTGGCTGTTCAAAATGTTACTCTATTTTCCTCAACAAGATTATGCAATAATACTCAAAATTTTAACCAACAGAATGAGTTGGATTAGGGAATAAGTTATTTATAGAGATGGGACTCGCTTCATAAAAGGTAGATTCTTGTGAAACAATGTGAGCAAGGACTGAATATTATTAGTTGCGTCCCAACTAATTTCATTCCCAGTTCTGATGATAGTGAAATATGCTGAACAAGTATTTGATAATCTTAAAATAGCTATTTGCCATGTATAACTAAAAAGAACGAATAATTTTTTTTTAAATGGCTATTTACTTTTGAAAGATATAAAGTATCTGATTTAAAAAAACATTTACAATATTCTATTGGTATCCTTTCCTTATATACATCTTTGAAAGAATTTATTAAAATTAATCAGCATTCATTTGAATTCTTATTTAAAGGCTAGGTTGGTCCAGGAAAGCCTCTCTGTAACTTTGTTTGCTGATGTTAAGTTGCTTTTGTAAATGTTTTAGGCAAAATAATAATAAAGTATTATAAAATTAGGCATTATTTATCACTGAAAATTATTTGCAAGTGAAAATTATTTTTAATTTTCTTTCATCTAAAACCCATGAGCAGTAAGTATATTATGTTTTGTTTCTAAGAAAGATCCCATTATCACATATACATATATTTGAGTCTAAATATTTTATGATCAAAAAAATAAGATTAAAGGGCTAGGGATGTAGCTCTGTGGTGGTCCAGCCTAGCATGCACAAGGCCCTGGATTTGATACAAGCACTGGAAAAAAAATGTGTAAGAAAAATAAAGTCACAGAACAGGTCTCTAAACCTGTTTGCAAAATGTCCCATTTAATAAACAGCTGATAATATTGCTGTATAATTTTCATAGGACTGTGTATCATTAAAAATGAAGTAATACCCTTGTTCTCAAATTGGGAACATATATTAGTGTTTTTACCTATGAATAACATTTGTTCTTGGGTAAGTTATTTAACCGCAGAACTGTCACCCACACAGAATTCTTATCCATGCTATCTGTCATATATGAGTAGGTCCCAGAGTCCTGCTAGTAGATCATCACACCCATAGGAAAAAACTTAGTTATCATTGGCATGAAGGACTGCCTAAATCTACACTGAAGGCCAGAAATCATTAAACTCTATTTTTCTTAACCCATAGGATTACCTAAAAGATTAGAAAATATAGATTACTTTCACCAATCCCAGAATTTATGATTTCAGCATGTCTGGGGTAGGAACCAAGTATCTGCATTTCTAAGAAGTTCCCAGATGATGCTGATATTGCTGGTGTGAGACCACACTTGGAGAACTACTGATGTGAACAATATATTTAAATGTACACAGCTCTGGCCTGTATATGTAATGACAAAAACATTCCTTCCTTCCATGACGTTGCCTTTTGATTATTTCTCACCTTTAATTGTAATCACTTTTCCTTTGAGTATCTTGTCTTCTTGGATGTGTGTTTTGTTTATTTGTTTGTTTTGCTTTTTTTTTGTTGCTTTGTTTTTTGGTACTGGAAATTGAACCCAGGGGCTCTTAACCAATGGACTATATCCCAATCCTTTTTATTTTTTGAGACAAGTTCTTGCTAAGTCGCTTAGGGCGTTGCTAAGTTTCTGAGGCTGCCCTTGAACTTGGATCCTCCTGTCTCAGCCTCCTGACTCACTGAGATTACAGGTGTGTGCCACTGTGGCTGGCTTGGATATATTCTATTATTCATATCATCCAGGATCAACGACATCTTAGGGATGCCCTGAAAAACTTAACAATTTAAGGTAGGGTACCTGTTGTCTCACTCTCTTCTATGCAATTGATCCAAGTCCCTGAATAAAGCCAGATGTGACCCAGCCTCTGAACACAGGGTCATCCTGAATGGGGTAGGTTTGTCTCTCTCTTTTATAGGTAAAAATTCATGTTCATTGAATGTGAACTTAACAGCATTTTCCACAAGGGGATTCTTTTACTATCTTAATATGAAAGAAAATTGTGAGCCATTATTTAAACAAAAAGAATGACAGTGAAATCACAAATACAGTGAAATGAATGGGCTAGGCAAAACTTTTGTGAAATGTGATCTTCTTATCAGTATCTGAAGGAAACACAAATAATCCTAGGTATTTTACATAGAAATGAATTTCATATAGGAAACCAGATAGTTGCAAAATCACTGAAAAAGTTGTAGTACCTAGCACCAGGACACTAAAACACCACATATGGCCTCCTCAACTCCCAAGTTGCAGCACTGGAAGAGACATCAAAGATCACCCACTACTAGTAAGTGGCTGAGTACAGAGTAAAATCCAGTTCCACCATCCCTCACCTTCATACTCTTCCATAAAGCATGCAAAGTTGCCACTGAACTCTGTATACTGTTCCTTTTAGGTTCTTTACAGTTATCCCTTCTTTTCTACTTGTACTTTTTTTACCATCTTATCTCTTCAGGTCTCCCTCATCTTAAATTTAGATTCAAGGGAGACTCTAAGATATTTGCCCATCTCCTGCATCTCTCTCCTTCAAGCCACTCCATATTCTGTGGCCCTCTTTATTCTCCTGAAAATACTTCACTACAGACAGCATCCCTTACTCGGATCATTAATATAGCTTGATGTTGTTGATAGCCTAGAATTCAGCACCCTAGTCTGGCCCATAAACAGCCAACCCCCATTGTCTTATTCAATTTTTTTGTCTTATATGAGAGAATTGGGAGACTCTTAAAAAAATACACAAACACACACATACATATGTTGTATTTGGACACAATACCTTCCTTTTATTTATTTATTTTTATGTGGTGCTGAGGATCAAACCCAGAGCCCCACACATGCTAGGAGAGGGCCCCACACGTGCCCACTGAACCACAACCCCAGCCTGACTGGGAGACTCTTAATGATAGGGTGTGTCCTTCGAATTACTAGGATGAATCCAGAATAAGAAGTGGTTGAGTTTTAAACTAAAAATATAATTTGGGACAGATTTAAGCTTCTGTTTGATCAAGAAAGTCTGCCAATCAAGGTATGTGCAAACTTGGATTAAGATACAAATTATTCCAAATCTTTCTTAGCAGAGTCAAAAAAAAAATGAATGTAAACTCGGCAATAACTGGAATAATAACAAAAATCCCAAAATTTTTTATGAAAAAGCCTAATTTTTCTTTCAAATCTCAATACCACTTTGGACTTTGAAGCCTATTATTTAACATCATGAAGACAATTTTCATCTACATGAGTTCAGGAATAACTATGTGGTAAAAATGTTGTTAAAAATACATAACATGCAGGTATTAAGCATTCATTCTTTTTATTATCCTTCATTCTGCAAATATTTATTGAATATCTATAATGGGCCAGGTACTGGTCAAAGTGCTTTTCAGGTGTGGTGTTTTTCAAGAGTATTGTGAGAAAGCTGGGCATGGTGGCACATGCCTGTTATTCCAGTGACTCCGGAGGCTGAAGCAGGAGAATCTCAAGTTCTTGATCAGCCTGGGGCAAAAAATAAAAAATAAAAAAGCCTGTCTCAAAAAATAAATAAATAAATAAAAAGGGGATGTAGCTCAGTGGTAAAATACCCCAGGGTTCAAAAAAAAAAAAAAAAAGCACAAGAATACAGTGCAAACCAAAATATATCAAGTCTTGACCTTATGGAGCTTACAAACTAGTGGAAGAGGCAAACAATAAATAAATAAGCATAAGTATAATTAGATAATTACAAACTGGGATGTGTGCCATGAAATTAAAGGATAAAGTGGCATGAGAAGGACCAGCAGGTGGAACCTAATTTAAATTGAGGTGGTCAGGGAAGACCTCTCTCAGGAAATACCAATAAAACTGAGGCATGAAGGAGATGAAATTAACTAATTGAAGAGTAAACAAAGAGTGTGACCAGTAAATGCTAATTATTTCTGCATCTGCACTGGGAATGCATGGTATTGCCTTTAGTTATAATTAGATGGAAATACAGAAGACAATACCAGAAATGCTGGCTGAAAGAGTTAATAATGGTTGGCCTGAAAATGAAGAATGGGAAAGACAGTGATGTTCTGGAGCTGGCTCACACTGGCTTGCAAAAGTTGGCAGTACACAGCTCTTCCCAAATGTGTATAGTGACATCATGGTTGTAGCTTGATTACAACATTCAAGTCAACATTCATTACAAATGGAGGCTGTTTTCTCCAGAAAGCTGCTTATTGAACATTGACCAGCATGCCACCAAGCAGGAGCCTGTTATGCTATTTGATAGTTTGTTTTATGTCCTTTAATAAGGATAAAAATTTAAAAATAACATGAAAATTTAGACAATGAATTAGAACATGAAATCATTTCTAACTATAGGCAGTGGAGCAGTCAAGAAAACCAAAACAATGCTAAGTATTTCAAACAGAGAGTATTTCATACAGAGAATTGTTACACAGGAATTGGAAGGTTGAAAGTTGGATGCTGAATAATGTGGAGATTGAAAATGCCAGAAAAAAATATATTACCATCAGAACTAAGAAAAAAATAGGAATAGATAGTGTTCCCAAAACCTAAAAGTTCTGCAAGGTTGTAAGACGGGAAAAGCCACATTCATGCAACTGAGGTGTATATCTCTGAGGTGTGGTGTAGCAAGGTGGGTACTGGAGGGTCAAGGAGACAGGGGAATACAATGGGGATAGTGTGACTGATGTTAGGATAGCTGATGCAGGGTGATTGTGGTGGGGCTGCTAATCCAACAGCATGGCCCTATGTGCACTTCTAGGGGTGGCCACAGAGGGACTTTGGAAGTACCAAGCGATACCTGAAGCAATAGTCATATCAGTCCTCTTCTGGAGAGAGGCAAACCTGAGATAGAAGCCAGGAGAGGACCCACTATCCTCTCTTCCTGCCTTTCAATCTCCCATCAATGCATCCTGGAATATCTCTGAGAGTGACCTCCATAACGTCAAGACTTCATATATTTTGCAGTTTTGGAGTCCCAGGCCCAACACCACAGAGCAACAGCCTATGGGTAGTGGAGCTGAAAAAATAGGCTAATAGCTGGAAAAGTAGGTATATAAATTTTACAATTTATACCTGAAATTATATTACAAGTAGATACACATACATGTATGTATATGTGTGTGTGTTATCTGCACATTATGAGACACTGAATCAGCGATACCTATTCAAACTACCATAGCAAAGTGAATGTTACTAATATGGTGCCTAACGTTTATAATGTTCACTGAACTGCCCATTAGGGATGGACAGGAGGATTCCTTGTCATGTAGAGCCCCAGGAGGTCGCTTATCATTCCAATGGGAAGGAAGCAAAATACTGTTTCTCTTGTCAGGGTTTATGCAAGATGGTAAATAACAAAGAGAAAAAGCACAAAAAGAGCTGACCAGAGGATAGAGAAGGAGCTGAACAGGAAGGAAAGCTGAAGCATCTTCGTCTGGTACCTTGCTACTCAAAGTGTGGTTCATGGACCAGAATTGTTGGCTTTGTTTAGGAACTCATTAGAAATGCTGATCTCAAACCCCATCCCAGTCATCCTGGATCAGAATCTTCCTTATAACAAGGATGGCAGGTAATTCCCATCCATATCAAAATTTGAGATGAAAGTTTGAGAAGCATAGGTCTAGTCAACATATTTCAAGTGGGCTTATCCAAGTCTGAAAGTACAGAACCAAGTGTAAGCCTCAGTCTTTTGTGGGGTGCATTTGAATACATAATAAAGAGAAAGTTGTTGTTAAAAGTAATAAAATAAAACTAATATGAACTTCTAAGAATCACTACAGCATCGAACAATAATCAAAGAGAACATTTTAAACAGTGTTTCAAATTGGGGGATGACACCTAAGAGGGGATTGTGCAATCAATTTAAATCTGTGGTTCTCATCACTGGCTGCACCTTAGAATTTTTAGGGTTGCTTTATAGCATCCCAATGCCCATGTTTTTTTTTTTTTCCAACTAATTAAATCAGAGACTTTGATGGTGGGAAGGGACAGGAGCTGAAGGATAGACTCAGTTATCTATATTTTTAAAGCATTATAAGTGATTTTAATGTGTAGGTAATTTTGAGAACCACTGATTCAGAAGGTCATGACTAGTAATTATTTTCATAAATAAAGCAAATAGAAAGGATAGAATATATCAGAGTGTACCATATGCTATCAGGATATTATTTTGTGAGATTTTTATTTATATACATCTATGTTAGAGAATTTTATAATGGGTAATACTATAAAGAATATTTTTAACTGTGGATCACTGCTAAGACAAATTAAAACTAACATTCTAAAGCAATTGTTGAACAAGCACCTAATCAAAGATGAGGGAAATAGTCACAAATGAAAGTCTTGGTTTTTTTTTTAAAAAAGGTTGCATTCTAGCACAAATCCAAGCAAGACAAGAATAGTTTCGAATACACACAGAAAAATATATGTATCAATAGATCTAGAATAGCAGAAACCAGAAGAATCTGTATTGGATTGGCTTAAAACAGATAATTCCTGTTTGTTCTATGTATTCAAGCATGGGTAAAGATGGAGGAAAATATACATCATGAACTTTCAGTGGTGAAGGATCAATCACTCTTAATCTTCTATGTCCATAAAATCCTGAGGTAGAAAACCTTTTTAGATATTCTTAGAAAGCTATCTGAAATATGTGGGCACCATATATAAATTGCAGTGGAAGTTACTAGGCCAATCACAAATGGAACGCTCCTCCTGATGGTGGCTCTCAAGTTAGGGGTCCCTTTGGAAATCTGCTAATAGCAAAGAGAGATGTTCACTACACATGGAAATTTTCAGTAAAATAAAATGCCCCCTACACACACACACACTCACACACACTCACACACACACTCTCATACACAGCCATTCAGGAACCACTTCTTCACAGTGCTGATCTCCAAATTAAGAGCCCCCAAAAGAATGTGGCTTTAAGAAAGCCACATTAAGTCTCTTAAGAAAGCGTATTTCCTTGTGGGTTTTAACATGTTATTCAAGTATCCATTAGTTGGTGACAACTTGATATGCAGTGTTTTCATCTCACGGAATTAATAAAGCAGGGAACAAATTTAGTAAATGAAGATTTGCAGTAATCAAAGGTAAGGTCCCACTGGCCCAGTTCTAAGGTTCTGCTAGTGGTGCAATATGTACCACCTTGCCTGTGCTAGATACAGCCTTTTGTTCTTGCTTTCTGTCCTCTTTGTCTCTCTGTTTTATTCTTTTCTTTAAAAAATCATGGTAAAATCTACATAACATAAAATGTACAATTCAGTAGGGTCAAGTACATTCATGCTGTGCAACCCAATTCCAGAACTCTTTAGTGTCAAAATCAGAACTGGCCCTGTCAGACCTCAATTCCCTGGCCAAGCCCCCCCAACCCTTCCCTTGCAAATACCTTTCTACCTTCTCTCTCTATGAATCTGGCTACTCAAGGACCTCATGTAAGTGCAATCTGTAGTATTTTTGTGACTGACTTATTTCATTTAGCATTTTGTCCTCAAGATCCATCCATGTTATATTTGCCAATTTTTCTTTCCTTTTTAAGATGGGTGTGTCTATATCATGTTTTGTTTTGTTTTATTTACTCATCTGTAGATGGACCCTTAAGTTGGTTATATCTTTTGGCTATTGTGAATAATGCCACTGTTTTAATCTTTTTAAAGCTGGAATTCTTAAAAACTAACTAAATAAAAGCTCTTCTGAAACAACAACAACAACAACAAAAGTTTGCCTCAGAAAATAGTCAGAAGAAATTTTAACTTGGGAGTATTTAGTAACCTTAAAATTAAAGAAGACACTTTTTATTAGCCATTATCAAGGATGAAAATGCAAGCTGAAGAGTTTAACTTGCTGCACAATAATCGACAAGTGGAATGGATTGTTCTTACAGACCAATAAAAAAGATAACTTTTTTCTGATTATAAAAATAATATATGTTCACTGTAGAAAAATTGGAAACTAGCTGGGTGTGGTAGCACTCTCCTGTAATCCCAGCTGCTCTGGACGCTGAGGCAGGAGGATCATGAGTTCAAAATCTGCCTCAATAACTTAGCAAGATCCCAAGGAACTTAGCAACACCCTGTTTCAAAATAAAAAATAAAAAGGGCTGGTGATGTGGCTTAGTGGTTAAGTGCCCCTGGTTTCAGGCCTGAGTACAAAGAAAAAAAATGGGAAAGCAGAAAAGAATAATGTTGTTGAAATTGTCTGTCTCTAACACATCACTCAGACATATCCACTGTAAAGATTTTGGTAGTTGTTTCCTAGATTGTCCTATTATGTTATATAAAATTATATTAAAATTTTATGCAGTATATAATCTATATAATTCTTTGTAATGCGCACATAGTATTCCATTTCACAGATATATAATATCTAATTAATCATTTCCTTATGATCTGACATTTATTTCCAATTATTTGTTTATTATAATCCTCTGATGAATAACTTTCTACAAAATCTTTATCTATGTTGCCAATTACTTCTTCTGGATAGATAACTAGAAATAAAATTACTGATTCCAAAAGTGTGAATTTTTATAAATTCCTTAATATACATCATTTGTAACCAATTTATAGTGTCTTTTAGCACATATTTACCAGCAATGAGTATTATCTTTGATTAATCTTTGCTTATTTGTGAGACAAAAAAGGGTATTTATATTTTGCTTTAATTTACATTTTCATAAGTTTAAGGATTCTTTATAATTCTTCTGTGAGTTGTTTTATTCCTATTTCTTATTTTTCCTACTGGAATATCAGTATTTTTTTTATTGCTTTGTAAGAGCTCTTTGTTGACTAAGTAGATAAACCCTTTGTTATTTTGTTGGAAATATGGTCCTGAATTTGCATTTGCCCTTATTTTTTTTAACTGTCCTGTTATCTAAATTTCAATTTTAATGGAATTGAATCCATTAATCTTTTGTGATTTCTTAAGCTGCTCTTATGCTTAAAGTGCCCTTACCCAGGATTAATTAATTAATTAATTCTTCTAATCTTTTAATGTTTCTTTTTTCCTTTTAATTTTTAATCTACCTAAAAGTTATTATAGTGCTCTGTGAAATGACAACCTAATTTAATCTCCCTACCTCACTTTCACTTTGCACTGACCATAGCTAAATTTAAATAATTTTTCCAAAAGGAACAAATGTTCAATTATGTTTTGGGAAACAGAATTATAGCATTTGTTACTTAGAATAATTTGGGCTATTGTTTAATTTAATTATTAAGGAAATATAATTTTATTCATGATTAATTCAGAGCTTCTATCAGGAGTGAATTTTCATTTTATTTAATTTATTTACTTATTATTTATTCTAATTTGTTATATATGACAGCAAAATGCATTATAATTCATATTACAGGGGCTGGGGTTGTGGCTTAGTGGTAGAGCGCTCACCTAGCACATGCGAGGCCCTGGGTTCGATCCTCAGCACCACATAAAAATAAATAAAGATATTGTGTCCAACTAAAAAATAAATATAAAAAAATTCATATTACACATATGGAGCACAATTTAAAAAATTTTTTTAGTTGTCAGTGGACCTTTATTTATTTTTTAATTTATTGATACATGGTGTTGAGAATCGAACCCAGTGCCTCACACATGCTAGGCAAGCGCTCTGCCACTGAGTAACAACCCCAGCCCTAGAGCACAATTTTTCATATCTCAGGTTGTATATACAGTCACACCATTCATGTCTTCATACATGTACTTAGGGTAATGATATCCATCTCATTCCACCATCTTTTTTACCCCCATGAAATTTTTATTTTATTAAGTAAATTTTTCTGCCTCTACTAATGTTATAATGAATTCTTTTGGTTTCTCCTAATAACATCATACATATATACACATGCACATATAAATATACAATTTTCTAATATTATAGCACTTTTGCATTATGAGGCTAAATACAACTAAACCATGCCAGGTAATTGTTTTAATATAGCTTTAATATAATTTATTAGCATATTATATATGATTTTTATATTATGACATAAGTAAAATTGTGTATTGATATAGGTTTGGTATCAAAGTTACGTTTGTTTTATAAAATTGGATAGTTTATTTATTTATTATTTATTTGATAACAGGGATTGAACTCAGGGCACTCGACCCTTGAGCCACATCCCCAGCCCTATTTTGTATTTTATTTAGAGATAGGGTCTCACTGAGTTGCTTAGTGCCTCACTATTCCTCAGCCTCCCAAACCACTGGGATTACAAGCATGCACCATAGTAGTTTTCTACATAAAACATTTCCATCTGATTTGATCCTATCAACACTAACATTTCTTTATATTCTAGCTCTTTTCAAAGAAATATCTTATGAATTTCTCAATCCTTTTTTAATTAATCTTTGTTTTTATCTTAATTAATTCCTTATTTCTCTCCTATCCCAGCTTCTAGGGTTGAGTATTTTCTTTTTATTTTAAGGGGGAGGGTGAGTTTTTTACAGTAAAGTATAATATATTTATTTACACAAAAATGCATAAACATATATAGAAGGATCAAATGGCAGTGATCAGAGTCAGCAAATTTATTCTGCCTCTTATAAAAAGAAAAATTAGTTAAATGTAACATTATTCCATAGTCACTTGAAAAGGTAACATTTCTGCTTCTGGAGCACAAATTCTGACATCATATTTACTAAATCATCTTTAATAATTATGGTATTCAAATTATCAACACTCTTGGATGTAAGTGGAAGGCCACACTTGAATAGTCTTAGATCAAAGGAGGATTCAGTGACCAGAATAAATAGAGTTCCTGATATATGCAACCAAAAAATTTCTTAATTCTTCATAATACATTTTAGGATAGTTTCTCAATTGTGTCATCTACATTACTGGTCTATTATTTTTGCTGTACCAAATTCCACTCTTTATTCCTTTCTATGCAGATTTCAACTTGACTTTCATATATTTTGGGTTTTCCTACTACTTTTGCTCATTTCAATCAGTTTCTTTTCATAGTTATCTTTATGTCAGTCTTATCATATCTGTTCTGTTCACAAAGAAGCCATGCCCTTGGGCATATTTTCATGATTTCAAGCAGACATATTATAAAACTTTAATGTGTTTCTTAGCGACATTTTTTTACAGAGCCATGATCTTTCTTTGAATATAAAAATGTATTATTTCTTTTTCCATATGCTACAGTATTGTTTCATACACCCCCAAGCTGAATTTTTTTTCTGTTTTCCTTTTGGAATTTGGAGAACTTATTGTTTGAGCCATAGTTTGCCAACAGAAAGAGTGAATTAAGTGTCATTGACTATTCTCAGATCTAAACCCAAATCCTAAGTCAATATACAAAATCTCTGATACAGTGCATATCAACAAGGGATAGAATTGTTACCAGAAGAATTTTAAAATGTGGGTAGAGAGAATAGGTTGTATAATACACAGGCAAGCTGAACCATGTTCCTCCTGCCCCTGCAGAGATGACCATACTAATTCTTGCAACTTGTGATTATGTTAGTTTGTGATTATGTTACTTTGCTGTGGTCAAAGAAAGACATGATCACAAAAGAAGGATCAGAGAGATTTCATAGGAGAATGACTCAAACTGCTGTTGTTGGCTTTGAGGAATGAGGAAGATGACCACAAGCCAATAAATGTGCTTGGCCTTTAAAATCTGGTAGCAGCCTTTAGCTGTCAACTAGCAAGAAAATGAAGACCTTAGTTCTACAATTGCAAGGACTTGGATTCTGCCCCAAATCCCAATGAGCAGGAGGCAGATTATACCCTAGTGCCTCAACAAGGAAAGCAGATGTCAACACCTGGATTTTAATCTAGAAAAATATGTGCCCAGTTTTTGACCTACTTTACTACTTGTCTAAGTGGTCAAATTTGTGGAAAATTTATGGCATAGAAATTGAATACGCATTGTCCCAGTGACAGGTTATGGCAGTTATAATTTTCTAAACACGAACCAATACTGCCCTTGATAGTCTTCCCATTGAAAAATAGATTTGCCACTAACCTCAAGTCTAAGCATGCTTAGATCCACCGTTAGGCTAGAGTGATGCCGCATAATTTTCAGGTAGGGTCAGAAAAGGTCATGAAGCTTTTACCTTGTTGCCTGGAACACTTGTACTCAGAGCTCTGTAGCTGCCATGCTGTGATAGAGCAAAGTCACATGCTGAGGACCCATGTAGATGCACTGATGGACAGTTCCAGTCTTTGAGTTCTCCTTGCCAAACTGCAAATATGTGACTGAAGGAGCATTTAGATGATTTTAGCCTCCAGAAATGGATTACCCTCAGCCTTTATGTTTTTCCAGCTGAGTCCCAGAAGGAGGCAAGAAGGGACAAATTATCTTTAACGTGTGCTGTCCAATTCCTGATTCATAAAATTTATGAGCAAAGCAAAATGATTGTTCTTCTATGCCAGGGTTCTTTGTTACCTACATTAATAACTGGAACACAAGGGTACTACCTGAATTAGATGCCCAAGGGCAAGTGAAGCTAACTGTCTCACACAAGAAAGAAGACTATTTTTCCTTCAAAGCTTAACAGTGCCCCCATCCAGAAATGTTGCCCTATAATAATAATAATATATATTTATTGGGATTTGGGGGTATAGTGGTAGACAGTGTGCTTGGCATACAGGAAGCTGGGGATTCAATACCAGTATATATCTTATATTTATACATGTATATGTATATCTATACAGATATACAGCTGAATACATATAGACATATAGCTGTTTCTTCCGGTCAAATGTTGCATTTTCCTCTTGCTATCAAGATTGATTTCTCTAAGCAGTTTGTAATTCTTTGAACAAAATCTATTCATCTAGCAGTTAGTCTTCCTCATTCCCTTCCCATCTCCCATTTTAGCACTTAGGTAACTAATATTCCTAAAATTTAACTCATCTCTGTTGACTTACCACTCTTTCTGATGTGCTTCTGAATGTATCAAGAGATAGATATTAATGAGATTAGAGGGAGGAAAGACAAAGTGAGTGAAAGAACTTTAGCCCCTGTTGGATCAGTTGCTGTGTTTATTATTTGAAAAGTACCTGCACACTGGAGTTCAAGATAGACAATCAGGATATAGCAAAATTTTCTTGAATTTTTTTTTGAGGGGGGCAGGTACCAGGGATTGAACTCAGGGGCACTCAATCACTGAGCCACAGCCTCTGTCCCGTTTTGTATTTTGTTTAGAGACAGGGTCTCAATGAGTTTCTTAGTGTCTAATTGTTGCTGAGGCTGTCTTTGAACTTGTGATCCTCTTGTCTCAGCATCCTGAGCTGCTGGGATTAGAGGTGTATGCCACCGTGCTCGGTTGGATTTTTTTAAAAAATATTTTTCTTTGTTGTATATGGACACAGTCCCTTTATTTCATTTATTGATTTTTATGTAATGCTGAGGATTGAACCCAGTGTCTCACATGTGTTAGGCAAGTGCTCTACCACTAAGCTACAACCCCAGCCCTTTTCATGGATTTTTATATCATCTGTCTTGCATTGTTTCAGTGGGAGAAACTCATGGAAGGTAGCTTAAGTATATTTTCAGTTCATCATCAATAAGGCAGTTTGTGGAGAGCAGTGACAGATAATGGGAGAGTAGTGTCTGCAATTGGGGTCATGCTCACTCATGGCTGTGGCAAGCCTAGTGCCTAGGAATGTTCTTGTGCAGGATGCCTAGCTGCTGTGGTAATGGTCTGCATGAGAAGGCCCTGCACAAGAATCTTATCAGCTTTGACCTTGATTTTAGGCACATAGTTTCTGGGAATAGAGGAGCTCTCCTGCTAGACAGCTACAATGTTACACCAGCTCCACTACTTCTGAAGCTGCCTGCTTAACAGTAACTTTAAACAATCATCTTTCTTGAGAGCTACACAAACTCCTACAACTGTGGAAAAGCTACATAAATGTTTCCAGCCCTATAAATTTCTGAGTACAAAGAATAAGGCTTGTATAGAATTTAACCTGAGAATGAGACATATATAAATAAAGATTTCTGGTGTAGCTCTTTAGATAGATCTGCTTCTCCATCAGAGAGCAGCACTCCACCTGATCCCAGCTATTTTATCTTCCAAATCTGCATTTGTGAGTCTTTATTTTTCTAATCCCCCATATTCCCTTGCTGGAACCTGCTTGATTGGCCTTTCTGGTTGCAGCAGCAGTTAGTTAAAATTCCACCTTTAGTAACTTGTCTTTCTTCACTTAGGTTCACAGTTCCATATGCCAGTTTTTTCCTTTTCTGTATCCTTGTGTGCATTTTAATAGGAAGTCATAGACAGCCTCTCAGACATCTCTAGACTGCCCAGTTTTGACCCCAAATTGTAGACATGCTTTTAAAAGCTTTTGCCATAGGACTTTACCTTCAATATTTTAATACAAGATATGAAAGTTAAATTAGAGAATAGTTTGATATATGGAATTTAGCTCTACTCCAGTTTTTCAGGAATGCATCTGTTCATGTCTTAAGGCATACATAAATGAATTGATAATTTGATATTGGGGGAGTTGGCTACATATGTGACACTTATTATGACACTACAGAATTTGGAAGGAATAGCATTATATTTGAAGGAATAGCATTATGTTCTCTAAGTATTTTTGATAGAATAGTGTTTCAACTTCTGGTGTTTCAATGTGTAAATTAAATGTTAAATTCAATTAATTAATTAATTATCGTGTACTATTTAATGCCCTACAAATAGCTGAATTGAGAGGCAAGCTGTAAGTAACTTCATATAAATCCATTTTAACTGTACAGGTAAACAATTATTAAATAATTGAAAACAGATGATCATTGGAGGATTTGATGAATTAAAAAGTAAACAGAGAAAAAAATGTCAGTTTGCCATGTCCTCAGGCCGACTCATTTATAAGGAAATGGGTTCCAACAAAGAGTCATAAATTAAAGAAAACTATTGAAATCTAAAACAAAAAAATGAGAATAAAATATCAGTATTGTCCATAATAAATCTAAGGAAATAAGTAAATGTATTTCTTTTTATTTGGATTACAACATTGCAGCCTTTTTAAATAGAAGAAAATTACTTTACCCAGGCACCTATTAAAACGTTCACTGTATTATGCTGTATATTACTTGAGGCTTTGTCCATAAGATAAAATTCCCCAAGTAATTTTTCTAACTGAGCTCATAACTCTTTCACCACCTTCATCTCTGAATATGCATGATTTCCCATTACTGTTTATAGTTAGGACTTCTTCTGTCTTTATAGTACATGGGTGCAAAAGCCTATGTTATATTTGCTGTGGGAACCATAATTTTTAAGGCCCCTGTGCTTGTAAAATCTTTACCTTTGTTACATTACTATAAAGTAGATTTTATATTTTATAGAAGATTGCATATCAAAGTAGCAAAATGCTGCACCAATGCATGGCCTGAGTTTTTTTTTTTTTTTTTTTTTTTTTTTTTTGATTTTGCTTTTATATATTTGAGCAAGTTGAAGAGGCTTGGCACTTTTATTGACAAATTGCAGAAATAATAGGTAAATTTTATTCATTATGGTAATGAGGCTATCCCAGAGGGTCTGAGTGTCCGACAGTCATGTTAATGGTTTGTGAATTCCTGGACTCAGTTATTGATCAGTTCTGACTGCACCATATTATGACACATCAGACATAGCCCTTCAGGTCTTTGGTTTTAAAGCATCCAGAACTGTTAAGAATTCAATTTATTAATTTATTTATTTATTTATTTATTTATTTATTTTTTTTTTTTTTTTATTGATTGTTCAAAACATTACAGAGCTCAAGACATATCATCTTTCATACATTCGACTCAATTGAGATTTGAACTCCCCAAATACATAATACAGACTCACTTCTGTTACATACTCACGTTTTTACATAATGGCATATTAGTGACTGTTGTATTCTGCTACCTTTCCTATCCCCTACTATCCCCCCTCCCCTCCCCTCCCCTCCCATCTTCCCTCTCTACCTCCTCTGCTGTTGTTCAGTTCTCTCCCCTTTTTTCCCCCCACCCCCTTTCCCCTCATAACCTCTTATAATTTTGTGTATCACTGAAGGTCTCCTACCATTTCCATATGTTTTCCCTTCTCTCTTCCTTTCTCTCCCCCCATTCGTCTTAGTTTACTGGTAGTCTTTTCCTCATGCTCTTCCTTCCTGTTCTATTCTTAGTGGCTCTCTTTATATCAAAGAAGACATTTGACATTTGTTTTTTAGGGCTTGGCTAGCTTCACTTAGCATAATCTGCTCTAATGCCATCCATTTCCCTGCAAATTCTATGATTTTGTCGTTTCTTAGTGCTGCATAATACTCCATTGTGTATAGCTGCCACAATTTTTTTATCCACTCGTCTATTGAAGGGCATCTAGGTTGGTTCCACAGTCTAGCTATTGTGAATTGTGCTGCTATAATCATTGATGTGGCCGTATCCGTATAGTGTGCTCTTTTAAGGTCCTCAGGGAATAGTCCAAGAAGGGCAATAGCTGGGTCAAATGGTGGATCCATTCCCAGCTTTCCCAGGAATCTCCATACTGCTTTCCAAATTGGCCTCACCATTTTGCAGTCCCACCAGCAGTGAACAAGTGTGCCCTTTTCCCCACATCCTCGCCAACACTTATTGTTGTTTGACTTCATAATGGCTGCCAATCTTACAGGAGTGAAATGGTATCTTAGGGTGGTTTTGATTTGCATTTCTCTGATTGCTAGAGATGGTGAGCATTTTCTCATGTGCTTGTGGATTGATTGTATGTCCTCCTCTGAGAAGTGTCTGTTCAGGTCCTTGGCCCATTTGTTGATTGGATTATTTGTTATCTTATTGTTTAATTTTTTGAGTTCTTTGTACATTCTGGATATTAGGGCTCTATCTGAGGTGTGAGGGGTAAAAATTTGTTCCCAGGATGTAGGCTCTCTATTTACCTCTTTTACTGTTTCTCTTGCTGAGAAAAAACTTTTTAGTTTAAGTAGGTCCCATTTGTTTATTCTTGTTATTAACTCTTGGGCTACGGGCGTTCTATTAAGGAATTTGGAGCCCGACCCCACAATATGTAGATCATAGCCAACTTTTCCTTCTATCAGACGCAGTGTCTCTGTTTTTATATCTAGCTCCTTGATCCATTTTGAGTTAACTTTTGTGGCTGGCGAGAGAAAGGGATTCAATTTCATTTTGTTGCATATGGATTTCCAATTTTCCCAACACCATTTATTGAAGATGCTATCCTTCCTCCATTGCATGTTTTTAGCCCCTTTATCAAATATAAGATAGTTGTAACTTTGTGGATTAGTCTCTGTGTCCTCTATTCTGTACCATTGGTCCACCTGCCTATTTTGGTACCAGTACCAATGCATGGCCTGAGTTTTGAGTTTCATGGTGTTGTGGCTTATTCTTTTAAAGCAGCAATCAAGGAGTTCCTTGATCAGCATCTTGACCAGTGTCTATGGTTGGTTATCTCTGCTTGCTATCTTTGCTTATTATTCCCTTTCGGCAGTCCCTTCATATATTGGAATTATTAACAATGTCCTCTGTCATGGGACTTCTCATTGCCTCCCACTAAATTCAGCAGAATATATTTTCACATCATTTTGATATTGGTGGAGTGACTTGCTTAAGCCAACAGAATGTGGGCAAAAGTGACAGAGTGCCAATTTTGAGCCAAAGCCTTAGGAGACCAAATGTTTCTACTTGGTCATCTGTACTTCTGTCATCTGCTATGAGCAGATCACAAATGTGCCATGTGCAGCTGCTGGTCCCAAAATAAAGAATACATGTGGAACAAAACTGAACCCAACCCAAAGTCTGGAGTCCAGTCTAGCTTAATTTGGCCCAGCCAGGCCTAAGCAAGAGCATATGAACTACAGCCAACCTATAATTTCTGAATGAGAAAAATAAATGTTTGTTTTTGCAAGCCATTGGGATATTGGTTTTTTTTGTTATGCAGCATTGTTGCAAAAATAGCTAATTAATATCTTTCCCATTGTTAGTTTTTATGCATTTGTCTTCTTTTGTGCATGCTTAGTGTTTTTGGATGAGTATTCCAATGGATGGAATCAACCAAAACATGCCAAGGACCAATTGAGACATTTTTGCTGTAAATTTTCCAGGGTATCAGACAGATGTTGCATACCTTTGATGTTCATATTTCAGTCACCTCTTAAAAGGATTTCTAGATGGGCATTCAGCTTAACAAAACTGACTGGTGGTTTGGGGGGTTCAACTATTTCTGTTAACGAGTTGTAACATCCACTCAAATTGAAAGGACTATTGTTGCCCTCTTCCTCTTATGTTTTGAAACATTACACATTTGAATAAGCATCTAGTTATTCTCTTGAATCAGCATGTGAATCTAATCAAGTTTCTTCATCATAGTGGACTATGCATTCATATCTTATTTATAAATACTCATATCTGTGGCAGAAAGGCTCTAAGACAGCCCCCATTTATCCCTGCCTCTTGGTACATATGCCCTATGTAATAATCTCCTTTTAAGGTGGAAGGGACCACTGACTTACTTCTATATTGTAATGATGAATGGGATGTCACTTCCATAATTACATTATGTAATATATATTGTCTGTCTTTCTACAAATCTCTCTTTCTCACTCTGCTTTGATGAAGCAAGCTCTGTGTGGTGAGGCTCAGGTGGTAAGAAACTGTGGGCAGCTTCCAGCCAATAGACTGTAAGAAACTGAGGCCCTCAGTTCTGTAACTAGAAGAACTTCTGCTCTCAACCATGTGAGCCTGGAAACAAATCATTCCCCAATCAAGACCTGAGCTAGGCTCTAACCTCAGATGACAGCTTGATTGCAAACACGAGGAGACATCCCAGGCAACGAACCTTGTTAAGCCTCGTGCAGGACTTTAGACCTGCAGAAACTGTGAATTATAATTGTATGTTGTTGTTTTAAGCAGGTAAATGTGTGGTGATTTGTTACATTGCAATAGAAAAATCACACACTGTTCAACAATTGAGTTGATGATTTCCACACAGTGATACTTATTTATTTTATTTATTCCAAACATTTATTGACTACCTACCAGTGCAAAGCACTTCTTAAAACACTAAGTATAAGACACATTGCTTGCCCTTGAGGAGCTCATGGTCTATGGGATGTTAGACATTAAAGTAGCTGCTCAAAACACAATGAGATGAACACTTTAATAGAGATATGAACTAAATGATATAATCCACATTGCTTACATATGCTTTTCTTAGCATATTTTAATCCTGTACCTGAAAAAGACTTAGGGGTCTCATATGGTATAAAGACACTATAAAATCAACATTGAAATTGTTTATTAAGGAACCATCTATACAACTGATGAAGGAAAATATAATTCAGTAGGAAATAATTGCAATCATAGACAAAAAAAATTTCAAGGAAATGATTTTACATACTTAATTGTGATCATGAGTCCTATGTCCTTCCATAAAACTGTTGAAAACCAATGCTGATAATGTACCTCCTAAGAGTTCTTTCTCCTTCTAGGGTAAAGCTTTGAGATATGGTACTTTTGGAACATAAATGAAGACATTCCTTTTAATACCATTTAG
Organism: Ictidomys tridecemlineatus; assembly: GCF_052094955.1. Classification (NCBI taxonomy): domain Eukaryota; kingdom Metazoa; phylum Chordata; class Mammalia; order Rodentia; family Sciuridae; genus Ictidomys; species Ictidomys tridecemlineatus. The sequence goes on along the minus strand of NC_135485.1, from coordinate 82,475,225 downwards.
GCATATTAGTGGGTATATCATAATAAATGTTTGGGCAATACAGCAAAAATATCTTTGTTTTTTTGATGTTCAAAGTCAAGTCCAGAATTTGCTATTTCAAGTGTCTAAACATTGATTTTTCAATCATTATTGTTATACGAAGAATAATTTGCTCTTCATGCAGATTTTCTTTTCTGATCAAGACTCCAAGATGATAATAATATCTATTTTTTAATTGAATGGTTACCATATGTTAAATGTGTTATAGGAGACTGTCTCATATAATGCTTACAACAACCTAACACCTTAGGGACTATTATTACCCCCATCTCACAGACAAATCTGAAACCACAAAGGATAAGTAATGTAAGTGCCTTAGTTAAGGTTTTATCATAAGCAAATAAAGACAGCTAGGATTGAACTTGGGCAATTCTACTACTGAGTCTGTGCATTTATCCTGCCTTTTAATGTCTACAAGAGCAACTGAGCATGTTTCCCTGGTGATAATTAAAAGCATGATGGCATGAAAAAAGGAGCTGGTAGTATCAAGGCATTTGGCATTCCTCAGGTATCTAAAATGTTGACATCATTTCTTTTAAGGACAAATGGATTTATTTTTCAAAAACTGATCTAGTTTCTCATGATATTTCCACATATTAGTTAACAGAATACAATGCCTCATATATTGTGTTAAGTAGGGTAAAGTTTAAAATGTTAGTGGCTTAAATAAAGCATAAGTTATTCCTCTCTAATTAAAGGTGTAATGGTGCGGTCTAGTTCCGGTAGGCAGTTTTCCACAGAGCAATCCAGAAATCCAGTTTCTTTCCATCTGGTTGCTCTGTCAGGCTGTGCACATTGGGAGCTGGGTCACCACCATGTCTATTTCAGGGGGCAGGAATGGAGAAGGAGAGGTAGCATAGGGTGAGCAATTTTCTTCTAAGCAAGCAATGCTGAAAACGTACAGGTTGCTTTCTCTTATGCTCCATGGATAAAAATGGAGTTGCGTGGCCACATCCAGCCATGAGGGGAAATGGAAAATGTAGCTTCCAGATGGATGGCCGTGTGCCCAGCTAAAACTCAATTCCAATGGAAGAAGAGAAAAATAGATTTGGAAGGGAGGAGAAGCCAGTAGTCTATCACACATAGGTATGCAGACACTACATACAAATCAATTTCTGGTTTTAGTATAATTTTTGGTAGGCTTTCTAAATAATATCATTTTATTTTCCATGACTAGTATGAGAGTTAAAATGACTTTAAAGCCAAAAACCTAATGATTAATGGTGGAATTATTGAGTATTATTAATAGTCATTCTTTAATTACAGGATTAGTAAATAGTTACTTTATATTAAGTGAGATTGTTTTGAAATTATATATTAGAAGAAAGGTACATACATGCTCTGGGTATTTAGCAAAAGGAACATAGCAAACATATATTGTTTTTCCTGCCAAACACCTCTTCTCCATTTGCCAGATAACTGTGACTCTTATTTAGGAAACTGACTTTCTTCTATTCCTTAAGATTGGTGGTGAAGGGTGGGTAAACCTTACAAGTGCTTGCTGTGCTAAAAGTTAGCTTCTGAGGAAATCTACCTTAAATAGTTTTCTCTGCATAAAACCAGACTCTGTTATATATTGCCTTGGATGACCCCATTCCAGGACCATCAGTAACGTGGTATCTTTTTGTATCTTATCAGCAAAGGGGTGATACAGTTCCCTCCTGCTGTTACTAATCTCTAAAAACCCCCATTGCTTCTTTGGGTCCATCACCTGTGTAACTCATTCCCTGTATTAAATTCCCTGTATAATAAATAAATGGTTTCTCTTGGTTAGACCTTGCTGATAATGTGGTCTACTCTCTTGGGTTTTACAGTTCCAACAACATACAAAGATTGACTAGTTGCCTTTTAATCCCATTTATCAACTTTTTCAGAAAGAGAAGTTGATTGGCCTGGTTTGTTTCAAGTCCTTCATGGAAGATTAGGAGTAGGGAGAAGAGGTAATTAAGGATGATGGTTAATAGTTTTTATTACAAATTGGAAAAAAAGTTTCCAAAAGCATCTTCTACAAGAACACAGAATAGGGAATACCCTAAAAATGTAGTAATTTTATTATCATAATCACAATCTTTATTATAATCTTAATCAAATTTATAGTTAAAATAAGTTTTAAATAATCTTATTTTCTTAATGGTGAAAGGCTTTAGTTTGTTCTCTCTACCTGTAATCTACCTGGGATTAGCTGCATTTTAATGGATGACTCTGGGAGATCTGAGTGGGCTACTTCCATGGGTGCCATAACGGATAGCAAAGGAGATGATCCTTGATTCCAGTCCCACACATAACCCATTCTTACCATAACCCTCTCGGTTCACACTGGCAATACCATACTGTAGGATGGACATCTGATTATTATGTTAGTCCAGGCAACTGTGGTAATTCCAGGATCTGAAGATAGCTAAATTGTCTGAGCAAATCCAGTTGCATAGGGGAGAAAAGAGCTGGGAGAAGGGATATGGATGGTGGCCTAGCCTGGGTGAGGCAGGCTGTGTTCACTTAGGTAGAGTTCTAGAGGAAAGCCAGTCTTGTCAAGGGCTGTCCCCTCATCTTTCACCTTTCCTAGAGAACATTTTATTTTTTTGTGTTTCACTTTGTGCCATGCCCCAAGACAAAGAATACACTTAGATGTTGAAGCCAAGAATCAATGAGCACACAAGTAGCTGTAAAAACAAGTGCAACAATATTCATTTTTCTAAGAATGCTGATGTTGCTTCAAATTTAATTCTTCTACCTTAAGTACCTGAACTGTACTTATAAGTAGCATAACTTGAGATGAATTTTATACAATATTTATATTTTATAGGGTTACTAATTGTCAGCTGTATTGCTTCAGTGTCTTTTTCCAAGATTAGATTGCAGACCACCCTCTGCCTCATGGGGTGCTCTGTATCAACTGGGATCTAATAGACCCTTCAGTTTGTTTCTTGGGGAATAAGAAGTAGGAAGCCAGAGAGAAGATAGTTGTCTAGAGCTATTGTTGTGGTCAAAGGGTCACTGTAGTTGCACTCTATGAGGTCTAACTGGGCTTCCCAGTCTGAGAAGCACCAGGATAGAGGTAATGGGGGATGACTGGGCTGGTTCCCCACATCTCATTTTTTGCCTAATAAACTGATAAGGTAACCTGGGTGCTTGAGTGACCTAGAACCGGCTCAATCCTTAGTAGTTCAGGAAAGAGGTGATGAGGATCTGGGGTGAGAAAAGTTTTGGAGGCCAGAGAAGAAAGTCCACTAGGTACACTATAGAACATTGGTTGTTTACCTTCATGATCATATGGTTGACAGAACTACAGCTGGCTATTGCTGCCCAGTACCAAGATAATCATATCACTTATCATTAGTCTGGTGAAGACTGAAATTCAAACTAGTTTCTACAGAATGCAAGTAGATTTTGCACCATCAAAAAAATAAATTGGGGCTGTCTGTGCCTGTTTTTTCCTAAGCATACATCCCAACATTTCCTAGGGTTTTGTTGCTAGTCTCTTTTCTTGAACATCATCAGGTTAGTATCCACCAGTCTAATGATAACAATGACTAGTCTAGCCAGAACATCCAATTAGGAAGTTTATACATTTATTAGCCCTGATTAAATCCAGCCAGAGGCTCTAACTTAACCTGCTTAGTTTTTGTAATGGAAAGAAAGGTGACAGAAAAAGAGGAAATCCCTATGTGAAGTGGAGCCTTTGTGTATGAAGGAAGGTCTCCCACACAGGCATCTTCCTCTCAAGGTAGCTAACTTTTGGAAATCTGAACTTTCTCTGCCTTAGTTTCCCTTTTCAGGAACCAACAGAATCAATTTTCTTTGGAGCTCTTTGTAAAGATAGCCTAATAAAAGATCATAAATCTTTTTTACTAGGTGAAGCATTTACCACTCTAATTAGCATTACCATTCAAAGGATTTTCATATTGGGGAAATAAACACCAGGGTCCCACGTGCTCCAGCTGAAGGGAATCTTAAATCTTGATTAACCAGAGGTCAAGGGCAACAAGGCAAGGGTTTAGACATTGATTGTTTTCAGGTGACCTGTCATCATTCCTTCAGGGAGAGAGTACTGGGCTGAAGATTCAGTTCTAGGTTGTAAGGAAAAGATAAAACCTGAGTTTAGCACTGTGGGCTTATAAAAATAACTTTTATGACATTTATACTTCTATGGATTTTATAACAAAGTAGGTTTCCACAGAGTGCTAGTGAGTCCGACAGCTTTGGATAAATTTCAGAATGATAGACGACCTGGGTCAGAGGACTACTCAGCTACAGAAAAACGTCAAATGGGAAGGTCCTTTACATGGGACAAGATGTAAAATTTTCGGCAGGAGCGCCAAGTCTTACGGGTCCCACGGGCTGACTTCTCTCCTCCTCAGTCCCAACTATGAAGGTTCTGGTGGGTGCAAACTTGGAAAGAAGACACAATTGCGGACTCAACCTCCAGCAGCTGGAAGGCGGGCGGAAGCGCTGCGCGCATGCGCCCTAGCAGCCGGCTGATGGGAGGACTGCCGGCCTCAGGCTCACTCCCCACCTACTCCGGCCTCTTGGGCCCCTGACACCTGGCCCCGAGAGCGAGCGAGTCCGGTGCCCGCGCAGGCGCCTATGCAAGAGCGTTCCAGGCCCGCGGGCCGCGGGATTATTAGAGGTGGAGCGCCGGGAGGGCGCGCTACAGGAGACGGCCTCCGTTAAGGCGCGAGCGTGTTCACGTGGCCGCTGGTCACCGCTGCCACCCACTCCCGCCCTGTTCTCTTTCAGGTCTGGCCTGGCCGGCAGGTTCCCCGAGCTCCCGGCAGACTAAGGGAGAGACAGAGAGAAAGAGGAGGGGAGGAGGAGGATTCAGGGAATAGGAGCTGGGGAACCCATCTGCGCCACCGGTAAAACAAAATAATGATGATGATGATAATTGTAAAAAAGCCCAAGCCCTCTGCCTTTTCCAGTGCAGCCCCTCACATGCAGTCGCTCCCGCGCCGGCTTCTCAGGACTGGTCCTGCCTCCCCTCGCGCCGCCGTCTCGGGAAGGCCCCTGGCAGCTGCCGCCCGCCCCGCGTCTGTGGCTTCTGGCAGGCAGCTGGGAGGTGGGCGGGGTGCTGCCTCCAGCCAGCCTGCCTTCCCTCTCGCGGGAGGTCAGGGGCTAGTCTGGAAGGCCAGCCTGCTAGAGGGCAGAGCTTGGTGGCTGCAGTAGGGCTTCACTTCCTACTTGGTCATTTTCCTTGTTCTTTTCAGCCTTGGGAGGCACGCTTCCTTCGCAGGCCGGAAGCGAAGTGGGCCCGGAGTCCTTCAGCCTTCTAAAATGCGGCTTTTAGAATAGAGAAACCTTGCCTTAACTTTTCCTTGGTTTGTTGTAATACGACCTCAGCTTATTCACCTGTAAGAACGTGCAAGTTTGAGGCCTATCCATTGGGACATGTGGAGAAACTTTGCGGGGGGTGAAAGTTTTTTTTTTTTCCCCTTCTGGCAACAGCCTTCCCAAACAAGATTCTTTTCTTACATGTGACCTAAGGTTATGGTTAGTACCAGTTACTAAATAGTTGTAGTTCGGGGAATATGAACTGTTCAAGTTTGCATCTTTCAGATGTTATCTTCCTTGAAGAATGACTTTCTGGACAGAGTTGTATTTATCAACTCTGAATTGTAGTAAATCCCGAAATTTTAACTTACGAGCGCTCTGAAATTTCTATCACTTTGTAGTAGTCTTCCTACATCAAAATGTAGTCCCCCCACCTCTCCAAATTGTACATTATTAGTGTTGGGCTATTGCACAAAATAAAAGCAGGAGTCATTAAACGTAGCGTTGCTGAAAAATCACTGAACACCTTTGTCAGTGTCAAATTTATAACCAATTCAGATTGGTTATTTGTTTTTTGGACTTTTCAGATGTATTGGTGATTTTTCATACCAAATTTCTGAATTCACATGTAGTCGAACACTTAATTATCACAACGATCTGCAGCAGTGTCAGAACAGTACTCAAACCTGAATGTTCATAGGAATCACTTGGAGCTCTTGTTAAAAATGCAGATTCTAATTTAGTAGATGGTTGATGCAGCTTAATATTCTACATTTCTAAGGTAATGCTGGGGGAGACAACTACTCTTGAGTACTAAGGATGTCTAAGAAATATAGTGATGTGGTATTTAAGTAAATAATCTACCCTGGGTGTAGACATGGCTTGGAAGAAGGGTCAGATGACAGGGTGAACTAAGAAAACTTGCTTAAGAAAATCCCTTGTGCAGAGTAAGCCAAGTCTGGATCCCAGGGGAGGAATTGAAGGAGTGCTAATGCCTATTCTGTGTGCTCAGGTGTTTGCTTCTTCTCTATAGAAGTTTGGTGTGCTGTGTGAAAATTTGGTCAGATATGAATAACTAAGTTTGGTCAGTGTATAGGCAAGGAATCATGTGTCTGAGTTATTGCTGATATGAAAGTTTCTTTTATTGGTAGAAGTAATTTCTGCTTTCTCTCAAATGCAGTAGTGTACTCAATTGGGGTAGTGTGTTTCTGAGCTTTGGAAGCATATAATGTAAACAGTCATTGAGGGTATTGTAACTGGATTCAGATTTTTTTTTCTAATTTTAATAATATAAAATAAAAAGTATAAGGTCACACAGATCCTTATATATTTTATGTATATAAAAATGGTTCCTTTTTTTAATGGTGCTGAACCCAGGGCCTTACACTTGCTAAGTATTTTGTAAGAACTTTATGAAAGTATAATAGCCACTACTTTTAGTCCCATAATATTTATCATTTTCATTCTAGTGATTACTTTGCCTTTGTTGCTTCACGTTATTAAATTATATGTGTAACGAACTTTTAAAGCACTTACTAAGTGCCAACCACTGCTCTAAGCACTTTGCATATTTTAACTCATTTAACGCAACAAGATTTAAGGAAACAGGGTAAAGTAGCATATCTAGGTTTACATTGCTAATACACAGCTGGGCTCTGTTTGACTTCAGAATCTTTGTTTCTAACAATCTTCTCTATGATGCCTTATTATTTAGTAAAGTAATGATATTGTTTTAAATTATTTTTCTAGTATTGTTGAGAATTATGAACTTCACTTTCATTTTTTATTGTTATAAAAATTTTTTTAGTTTTCAAGGGACCTTTATTTATTTAGATGAGGTGCTGAGAATCAAACCCAGTGCCTGATACATGCTAGGCAAGCACTCTACCACTGAGCCCCTTCACTTTCATTTTAAAAGTAAAAGTTATCATTGTTTTATTTCCTGTTTTATCCCACCAAAAATGAAAATCATCAGTGCTTACAATCTTTTCTGAATAAGAAACTGAAATTTGTAAAGTTGTATTCTGCTTTTTCTTTGCTGGATCAGTGTCAATTGGTTTTTACCTCATTGCTAAATGTAAAATATATACTTCCTTTTGACTTTGCAGTTTTTAATCCTTTATGCTCCTCCACACACGCACACATACATGCTATTTATTCTATATTATTTATCCTAATATTTAGGTTTTAGTGGTTGACTGAGTTTCTTTGTATTAACATTTAGATACAGGGATTGACTGGGTCACTGGCTTTTTGGCCAGTAAGAACAATAAAAAGTAAGCAATGGTTAATACACACACGGGAGGGGAAAAGGGGCGTAACCACTTAGCCAAATCCATGTTTTATTTTTTTGAGACCCCATCTTGCTAAGTTGCTTAGGCCCTCCCTAAGTTGCTGAGGCTGGCTTTTAACTTGCAGTTCTCCTGCCTCAATCTCCTGAGTCGCTGGGATTACAGGTGTGTGCCACCATGCCCGGCTATTATTATATTTTAATACTGAAAAAGTAAGGACAACCTCAGAATGAAAGATTATCTTTTAAGTCAAATAATTTGTACTTCATAAAAATGTTAACATACTATCTTTTCTTCAACTTCCTTGTTTTTACACCTGAGATAAGGCATTTCCTTCAGCTTGGATAGGATAGATCACTAGGATAGCAGTGCCTACTGTGTGTGTATTGAACTTGAGAAATGTTAAGTTTTTTGATGGGTGTGGGATGGGAGGCAATGGGAGAGTAGGAAGAGAGGAACTGTGGGCTGCTTTTAGTAGCACCATTTTCTCTATTAATGGGGCAGTTGTGAGTTTGGGAAGGAAGTTGGTATAAACAAATCTCAGGTGTAAAATGCTTTCTCAAAAACACATTAAATGTTTAGGAAAATGTTTATCTTTCTAATGATGTCATACAAACATTTAAAAACAATGCCTGTGCAATGGTTTAGTAACATTAAACATTATACAAATTGAATAATAAAAAAAGGCTGAGAAGTAAGGTGGCAGCTTGGGAGGCCAAGGTAGGAGGAGCACCAAATTCAAAGCCAGTCAGTCAGCAACTTAGCAGGATTAAAAAAAAAAAAAAAAGACTGTAATGTATCTCAGTGGTTGAATGCTCCTGAATCCCACAAAGAAAACAAACTAATTGTTGGTCACAGTTGTCCAAATTCTTTCTTTGAAAATTGGAGTAGCTTTGTCCTTGCTGCACTGTCACTTGCTGGCTTTTTCATTTCTTACCCTGATGCTGTGCATGGCCATACCTGGTCTGCTGTACTTCCTGGACTTCACAGCTGAATGGCCACATCATTACTTGTAAACTCAAGGGAGCATTTGTTGCCTGTCTAAATAATGGAAGACTTCTAATTTATATTTTTAGTTATTAATTATGTAAATATTTTCACAATTTCTCTTATTATGTCTGTATTAATGCCATGCTATCCAGTTACTTAGCCTCACAGTGCCTCAATTTCTCATCTTTAAAATGGTCTTAATAATAGTAACTACCTCCCAGGATTGTTTGGAGAATTAAATGAATGAGTGTGTATGTATAATATTGTGTGCATGTATGAAATACTTAATGCTATCATGTAGGTGCTAAATATTGTGGATCTTTAGTGTCATTGAGTATATCTACATAAGGCTATCTGAATGAACTGAATGGAAGTTGTACATTTTTTAAAAAAATATTTTACTTTTTAGTTTTAGTTGGACATAATACCTTTATTTATTTATTTTTTATGTGGTGCAGAGGATCGAATCAGGGTCTTGCATGTGTTAGGCCAGCGCTCTACAGCTGAGCTACAACCCCAACCCTGTGCTTCTAATTTGTAATCAGTGTTCTTTTAATTTTGTCTTTCATAAATTCTCATGCATTGATATTGCTACTTCAAATATATTTGTAGAATTGGGATTATTGTATTACAGGTTATGGATAATTTAGATTTTGATATTTACAATCAAACTGCCTTATAGAAAGGTAATTTATACTATAGCTTTTAGTACAGGAGAGGACTCATTTGCCCATAACCTTGTTACCAGTTGGTATTTTAAATCATTATTTTTGGTCAGTGTGGCAGCAAAGACTGATAAAATTCTTTTATTCTTATTTCTTTAATACCTAAACTTAAGTTTTGGGGATGTTCACTTTTTTTCCCTACTGATTTTCAAGAGTTATTCATATATTGGAAATTTTTAAAAAGTCTTTGCTTATTATATATTATAAATATTTTTAACTTTATTTTAAAATTTCTCTTATACTTTTTAAAATCCTTATGAATAGCTACTACACTTTATTATGGTTTTTGGTGTGGGGATAATGTTGGAAAGATTTCTCTATCCCAAGATTCTAAAACTTAACACTTGATCGATACCACTGCAATTGGGAAAATTTTTAGTTTCATGTTTTTACATGTAAATCTTTGACCCATCTGGAAATATTTGTGTGTGTGTGTGTGTGTGTGTGTGTGTACAAACAGGTTGTAGAGATCCAAATTTATTCATTTCAAATTGTGAAAAAAGCATTGTTTATTGAAAAGTTTGTATTTTTACCACAGAATTGAAACACTAATTTTATTTTAAATGCTCAAATCTTCTTGGGTCTATTTTTGGAATTTTGGTGTTATTCCATTGAGCTGTCTCTTTACCAGCAGTAACAATTTCCTTTAGCTTTAAATGCATTATCATATCTGGGTAGAGCCAGACTTTACTCATTCTTTCTAATTTTTTGGGGGGGGGGCTGTTCTATATTTATTCTCCTGATTTCTGATAGTCTTTCTGGTTCTCTTTGGTTTTCCAAGTAGAAAATAGCTGTAAACATTGCTGGTTGATTACCCCTTCCTTTCTAGTATTTATACCTTTTATTTTGTTTGCTTATATAATTTTTTTGGTTTACCACTTTCAGAATAGTTTTAATTAATAGTGATGGCAGCCAGGCCTCTTGTTTTGTGCCTGATTTTAATGGTAGGAAATGTTGTTTACTGTTATAAAATGCCTCTTTTGCCTTCTCTTGATAGAACATTTTTTTTGTCTTGCTATCATGGCAAATTAATAGTTTTTTAGTTTCAAATTCTTATATTCTGTAGTAACCATGTTTGTAATATATTTTCTAATAAGGATTTTTACTTGTTATTACTTTCTTGTGGATGATTGTAGCCATATTTGTAAGTATAATAGCCATGCATTTTACCTATGTGTTCTGTCAGGTTTAGAGTTAGTATTATACTAATTTCATCAAAGAACAGGGAAACTTTCTTTTTGCTGTGCTCTGAAACAATTTAAAGAATATGAATTGAAATTATTAGCCTATTTGACTAAAGCAGTTTCTTAGCTTTTTCTTTAGTTATTGTAATTTTCATTCCTTGGATCAATTTCAGTAATTCAGATTTTTCTAGCAAAATAATTTATGTCATCTAGATTTGTTTAGTACAGTTTAATAAATATTGGGGTTATTTCTTTGTGTGTGATTCTTGGTATTTTGATTATTCCTTACAATTTTGTTTCTTGGCAGAAATAAAACTGAATTCAGTTCTTCTTTGTCATCTTTTGCCACTCCACCTAAGCTTCCAGTGGTTGCAAATATGGGATTTTTGTATAGTTTACATATTGCTAGGGGATTAGTAGACCAGTAAATTCCATAGCAATTATACATGGCTCTATTAATTTCAGAACAGAATCTTATCCAGTTTTCTAAATAATAATTTTGTAATAGGATCTGTTAGGATTGGCAAGATTCTATCCTTGATAGTGAATCAAACTGGATAAAGATAGACTGTCCCTTGTAGTTTCATTTGTACAGATTTCTACAAAATGAAATTTAGGGTTGACCTATAGAACTGTGAAGCTTTTATTTTTCTTTTCCCGTACCAGGGATTGAACCTAGGGATGCTTTACCATTGAGCTACATCCCCAAGTCTTCTTATTTTTTTATTCTGAGAGTTTCACTCTTTTCTTAGGGCCTTCCTTAGTTGCTGAGGCTGCCTTTGAACTTGCCATTCTCTTGCCCCAGCAGGATCAGTCTCTGGGATTACAGGTATGCACCACCAAACCTAGTCTGTGAAGCCTTTTGAAATTGCAAACAGAGTATGTGGTTAGCCAGGATATGTGGACAGAAAAATTTTCTGAAAACAATTAGAAATGCTGGATATTAAGAAATAACATGACAGAAATGGCCAAACAAAATCTGTGAAAGCAGGAATTCAGAACAGTAAGCAGCATATAAAAACATTTTTCCCTCAAGGGCAGTTTTCCTTTGGATGTGAAGGTCTCACATGGCTTAGGAGATACAACTTAAAGCCCATTTTGGCCCAAAGGGAGAAGTCTAATAGGAAATTCATATAACACTGGAACTCTCAAGAATTTATGCTCTTGCCCACAGGAGACTGCACCAACAGTTGCTTAGAACCTGAAAAAAATATTATTCATTCCTAAGTAGTTATAACCACAGGCCTTCCTTTCCTGGATTTCCACAAATTGTCAAAGCTTGAATTTAAAGCGGTAGTAGTTGCCTGGCAGAAGGAAATCAAAATCCTGAGATTAAAAAGTTTTTATCATGGGCCACAGGAAATTCCTACAAATAACTTTCTAAAGACTTAGCTCATGATAAAATATATCCAGTTGCACAAGGAAAAAAGGAACCATAATTAAGAAGCAGCAGAAATACTATTAGAAATAGATCCTCAAAACTTCAGATATTGTCATTATCACATTATAAAACAACTATGTTTAAAAAGATGAAAAATATCTTTAAGGAAGAAGCAACCTAATACATTTGAAAAGACCTGAATACTTCTACAAATGAAAAATAAAACTTAATAATTGAAATGAAAAAAACTTGGTGTGGTTAAAAGCTTTAAAAAACAAGTAAGACTTAATAAACTAAATACAGGAGAGAAGACAATATCACAGTCAAGGGAATGGGCCAAAGTAAGAGGTTAAGATATGTAAACTCATGCTGGAGTTGTGGCTCAGTGGTAGAGCACTTGCCTAGCATATGTGAGGTACTGGGTTCAATTCGAAGCAACACATTAAAAATAATAAAGGCATGTGTCCATCTACAACTAAAAAAAATTGCAAATGTCTATTTTTTTAAAAAAATGTGTCCTCTTTCATAGAAAACATAATTTGAGAATTTAACAATACTTCATCAGTTTTTCAAGAGCAGAAGGGCAAAATAGTAGGAAAGGTGGAGGCAGTGTTTGAAGAGATAATTGAGAATTTTTCAGAGCTGATGAAAATAGAAGAATGTAAATTTGAGAAACTTAAAGACTTGTAAGCAGAATAGCTTAAAGTAAATACAGACACTTCTTAGTAAAATGGAGAACACCAGAAGCAAAGACGGTGTTAAAAAGTTGTGGGAGAGCAACAGATTATGCTCAGAGTAGCTGAGCAGCTACACTGACAGCTGACTGCTGAAGATTAGAAATGAAAACCAGAAAACAGTGGAGTTATATTGCTGTGAAAAATTTGCCAACCTAGAATTCTATACACAACAAAAATGCCTATCAGGATTGATTGAAATAAGATTGGTTGCAGACAGAAGTGTAAAATAATATTCTCTGTAAAGAAAACACTTATATTAGAGTCATTATAAATCATTTATTATAAATAAAAACAAGAGAGTATAACTAAGCAGTTTTGAGTGTCACATAATTTTGTTCTTGGAAAATTGTTTTTTTTTTTTTTGCATGAATCCAGGGCTGTGTGCATGCTACGTAAATGCTCTACCACTGAGCCTCATCCTTAGTTGTGAATTTACTCTTGGTGAACAGATTGTTTGACAGTGCTTTTTGCAAATATATTACTCAACTTTTGGATTTTTGGTCAGCTTACAGATATATATATATATTTTTGGTACCAGAGATTGAATCCAAGGGCACTTAATCACTGAGCTACATCCCCAGCCCGTTTTTATTTTTTGAGACAGGGTCTCACATAGTTGCTTAGGTCTTTGCTAAGTTGCTGAGGCTGGCTTTGAACTCTTGATCCTCTTGCCCTTACCTCTTGAGATGCTAGGATTATAGGCGTGTGCCACCACAGCTGGCCTGTTCACAAATCTTTTGTGGTGAATAATTAATATCATTAAATCTTGCTATGTCAATGATGTAATTATTTATATTCATCTTTGAAATATTAAAAGTCAAACCAAGAAGAACTTTTTAAACATCATGCCCTAGTATTTGCATTCCTAGAAATGAATTTATTATTCCAAGTACCGAACACTTTGGGGGAAATAATAGTTGGTAATATGTTGTTAACCTATGAACAAGGTTTGTATAAGGGAGAGCATAAAATAGTGGGAAGAGCAAACACATGTTAAAGTTAGGTGGACCTGGACTGGTCTTGAGCAAATGTCTATCTCCTTTCTCATACTTAGTTTTCTCATTAGTAAAATGGTAAATCTACCTTTCAGGTATATCATAGGGAGGAGGGGACATAGTTATGTTTATAAAAGCACTGCATATAGTCTTTGACTCTTAGGTTCCTAGTATATGGCAGCTTAAAAATTTTTCCTGAGTAAAATAGAATTTAATCTGCCAAGAATTTGAAATTGTTTATTATACAACTTACATAAAATATTGTTAATATATACTTATAACATATAATTATATAAATATAAATAAACTATATAGCATATAAATATAACATTTATATGATATATAATTACAAAATATATAATTTATATAAAATATATTTTATATAATTGATATTTTTTAACTATTGAAGAATTAAGAATACTGAATAATGATACATTTTTATTTGAAGGCAAGCTAATGTCAGAATGTGGCTTTACCTGTTGATTTGGAGATTAGTTTTGGGTAAAGTAGGCTGCCCACAGTTTGGGCAGCTTCCCATTCTTCATGGTGTATAAGAGAGGCAGTTGCTAAGAAGGCAAGAAGCAATCAGTGACTTAACATTTTTATGTGTGTGTGTGTGTGTGTGTGTGTTTATATGTTTATATGTTAAAATCATTGCCAAGTGCAATGTGTACACATTTTTGAGGTTTAAGTCATGACAGTTGTCAAGTTGAATTTTTTAGGAATTTCATCCAAAAGTGGTTATTAAATATGTATTTAAAGGTTTATACTTTAGTTTCAGAAGTTAAATTCTTTAATCTTCAATAATTTAGAGAAATAGTCATCAGATCACTTCAATGAATTGGGCACTATGTGAATTGATAATACTAATTTCTGTAAAATGTTTTATAGACCTTTTTCTTGTTTATAGTGAAGATATAAAATTAGAAGGTTTATGGTGTGAAATTATTTGTATATTTTGCACATTATTTTCTAGTTTTTCTTCACTCAATACCTATACATTTTCTCATAGTGAGTGATAACTTGTGGAAGCTACTAGCTGGTTACATTTTAAAACTGCATTCTAAAAACATAGTAAAATTATAAAAATAATGAAGACAATTCAGAGGTTATTTTTGGAAGATGTCATGTTTGGAATGTTGGTTCACAGAAATGTTATTGTAGCTTTTGAGTTTTTCAGGTTACAGAGACATTAAAATAAGGGGGGCCTTTCTTTCAGGAAGTTCATATCTTCAGTCAAATATTTTGGAAGTGATTTGGATAAAAATAGTGACAGCTTTGTCTAAGCACACATACATAAATGCTTCCTATTAAACATCTTAAATGTTTCTAATTCTCTTTATACATTTATGAAGCAGAACTTGAGCAGCAGCAAATTTTTGTACTATTATATCATGTGATATTAGTATTCATACAGTGCTGCTTTTGATCTTGGAGGTAATCCCTTGTAATCACAAAATTTAAAGAACATTAAGATTATACTTTCTAAATTGATATATTTTGCATTAGTAAAAATATCCAGGATTAGAAAAGACACTTAAAGGTATTGTAGGTTTTTTCTTGTTAACATTTGGCTTTGTATTTCATATTTTGAGCTTTGGTTGTTTATATACCACAGGCTGGTAATTTCATTTTAACTCATGTGCTATGTGTAACATTAGAGGTTTAATTTGAATGAACCTCTGTTTTATCTTTTATGTCCTCTAATCTTTTATATTTTGAAATGGTATTTTTCATCTTGTATGGAATCTCTAGGTATTAAAGTGAGTCCTCATAGGAGTAGAAATTACTGTTGTCAAGTAAAGATTATTCATCTATCTCTTGCATGCTCTAGTTTGACTTTTTTTGGAAAAGAAACAATTTTTAGGTGAAATTGTATCTCCACAGTCTGTAAATTATTATAAAAACTTATAGGTTAAACAAAAGAAATCTAGATTTCTTTCCAGTTCAGGTAGTAATCCATTTTAAAATGTAACACTAAATAGACTTTTCTAATTAGTCATGATTATGTAGTTAAAATAATGATGCTAGTGGTTTTACTAGGTTACTTTTATGATACTTTGCTGAGAAAATATTCCACTTTTGACATAAGAAATAAGATGCTAGTTTTTCAGTGGGAAAAGCAAAGTATTCTCTCAGTGGCTTAGTGATGTAATTGACAGGGTAGAAGTCAGTAGAAAGTTTTTATATGAAACTATTGTCTTGAGTAATAATTATCCTTCATAAATCACTTAATGTAAGAAATTTAGGAATTATTGCCAAATTGAGATAATTAGTGAAATTTTAAAACAAATTGATTTTTAAAATTTTAGTATTTGAATATATCAATAAATTATTGTCAGTATTATAATGACTTTGTGGTTATTTGAGAAAAATCTAAACTGTTCATTTGTTCTAAATATATGGAGTGAAATGAAAAGGACAGGTGAATAATTATAGCAGAATTTGACAGTCCTGTCTATTGGGGTTCATTTTTCTATTTTCACTTATTTTGTGTATGTTTACAAAATAGTATAAAATCAATGAGAAGTTATTAGGGATAGAGGAGGAGCATTGGAAGATTTATTAATTAGTACAATTTCTGTTTAAGATGATATAAATTCTGAGTAGAGATAATGGTAATGATGGTACATTGTAAATATACTTAATGCCACTGAATTATACAAAAAATGATTAAATGGTACATTTTCTGCATGTTTAAAACAATAAAAAAGCAAAAAATAATTCACTAATTCCCCAAAACTATAATTTCAGGGAATACCTTTGATGACATGGTAATGGGTAGGAGGAGAAAAAAAGGAGGAGGAAGAACAGGCTAGATGTTACAAGCTTGTGGCTCCTATCGGGAACCATTGAGATTTTTAGGGGCTTGGGAGAGTTGATAAACTAGCTGTTCACATGTTTGGAGAGCACCTTTCCTCCCACCCGCCTCTCCTTATTAACTTTTTCCTCCTCCAATTTCATGTCATGTTAATGCTCATGTCATGTTAATACTCCTTTTGAGTGGTTAGGTTCTAGAGCAGTGTTTTTCTAATTGTAGGCCAGTGATTTATGAATAGTTTAGTGGGTTGCTATTAGAATTTTTAAAAAGTTAGAAAATGTAAAGTGCTTTGTGCCTAGTAATTGTGGTATTTATAGAAAACTTGTTTTATATTACAACCCCATTCGCATGTATATGTGTATGGGGTTGTAATATAAAATTTTATTCTTTAGAGTTGGGCATTGATTTGAGTAATAGTGTGGAGGATATTGGTGGCCATATAATGTCCAGAAAGCATATATCAAAATTGCACAAAGAGATTTAGACAATGATTCAGCATTTCATCCTGTTTTCACACATGAGACAACTAAGAGCAGCATCTGACCTAGAAGATCTGATGAGTTCATTCTATCAACATATGATTTACAAAGTGAAGGGAGTAGGTAGGATGAGGGGTTGGATATGCCGATCTCATATTTGAGTAACAGTATTCATGAACATATGTATTTACTTAGAAATTGTTGGAGGTAGGTCCTTAATCATATCTGTTTATTTGCAGATGCTGAACGTAGTAGATGCTGTAAAGCTCTTTATACAAGTATTTGCTAAAAATGTGTGAACATTTGATGATATTAAAGATTACTTAAAATGTTAGCCTAGGGACTGTCTTGTTGCTTTAACTTTTTTTAAAAAATGAATTTACTGATTCAAAAATCATCTTCAAGGCATATCATTACAGAGAAAGCAAGGTATAGTAAGTAGTAGAATATAATCTAGGGGTTGGGGTTGTGGCTCAGTGGTAGAGTACTCACCTAGCATGTGTGAGGTACTAGGTATAATCCTCAGCACCACATAAATAATAAACAAAATATAGGTATTATGTCCATTTACAACTAAAAAAGAAATTCTTAAAAAAATGTAGATCCAGATACTACTGAACTAAATTGTGAGTTTAATGTTTTCTGATTAGGTAGCTTGGAAAGATTTTGTAATCTTTTTGGGGTTTGTTTTCTCATTGTAAAATTGTCTCTTAGGGTTTTGAGTAAAATGGTTTATGTAAGTTTCTAGAATTTTAGGCTTACTTGTTATTAATGTCAGGCCCATCTTTCTTTATATCTCTTATTCTTCCAAAGTCTGTAATCTTAAATTGATTTTTTTGCTTTAGTTTGGAGATCACTGGGAAAATATATATATATACACACACACACACATGTACATATACATACATATATATTTGTAGAGATCAATAATATATGTTCAGAGATTAAGAAATATTATAAAATAAAAACAAAAAATAGTATTCTTTCCTCTAGGTGTGTTTCATTTCCTGAAATTTGTTTGGGCAGTAAGTAAAATTTTATCAGTTTTGCTCTTCTAAAGGAATTTCATATAATGAATACACGAAAGGGAAGAGTTGAGAAGCCCTATAATAAGTAGCTGTTAACATTTCTTTACAAATTGTGCATTTATTCCTTATGTTCAAGGTGATTCCTTTCAACTTTACTACTTTATAATCTTAAAATATGAAATATGTTTGGATAAACATAGATGTTTTTAACTGATTAGTTGGATTTGTCCTAAAAAAAAAAAAGACTGAGTTTTGTGGATTTGAATGATAATTCACTGACAGGCGGTCTTTAACATTTTTTCCCCTCCGAACAGATGTCTTGGCCTGCAGTGACTCCAAATTCCATAATCCTTCCAATTTCCCCCTCTACTAAATAAGTTTCAAAAAAGTGACATTTTTATTATAAGTGATTGACTTAATTCAGGCAAATATTGCAATTGACTAGACTTCATCCCAATAAGGATTACTTCGGTATGAATAAAATGTTAGATTCTTTATTTTTACTCTTAAGAATTTAATGCATAATGTTCTCTCCCTCTGTGTCTGTATTCTGAATAATGTTTTTGTGTAATAAGCTTTCTTCAGTTGAAACTTTTTATGCTGTACTTTTTATGTTGAAGTGTTACATTTTTGATATATTCTTTTTAAAATGGCATATGAAACCAGTCAAGACTCATATAGGAAATAGTGACCACAGTAGGTCCTTCAGCATCTAGTAAAGTTAACCAGAACTAGTTCCGTAGATAATGGAATTGCTTAGGAGCCAAATGGAGAACTGTGATATAACCTAGAAAATAACTACAGAAGAAAGCCTCCAGTGTCTCAAACCGAGAGGGAAGATGAGAATAGGTGGTGTTTCCAGACTATAAAAACAAGACTGTGTGGGGAAACCAGAACTTAATGGTTGCATGATGGGAGCTGGGCCATCAGAGGGGAACTGGAGTTATAGAGGACATAGCTTCTGTCAGGGATGTTACAGGAAGTAGAGAGAAAGGGAGAAAATTTGACTTCTCGTCTTTCAGTTACCCATCAGTGCTTCTCCACTGGTCAGATCCTTCTGGACAAATCTTTGCCAGATCCCAGGATTTCTTGGGAAATACATTTGTATATTATACAGAGCAGCAGGGTAATTTTGGGGAATGGATCCGAAATGAGTTTAGTTGACCAGCTCAACAACTACATTGCTAGTGTGTAATATTCATCAATATGCCTATGTGTCTTTGCAGCACTAGCTCCTAAAAAGATTTTGGGAGCAGGGACAACTAAAAGTTTTAAGCAATGTAATACCTTAAAAAGTATTAAGATTAGCATTTCAGTTAGAGATAGGCACATGTTTTGTAGGAACTCAAGGGAGCTGCAGTTGGCCCAGTTTTTGTCATTTGTGGAACACTTTTAGCAGGTCATAAAAGTTGAGCCAAGTTTTGAAAGATTGATCAGACCTGGTAAAGAAGGGACATTGCTGGGAGAAGGTATAACAAGGACACAAAGCCTCAAAGAGTTTAAAGCATATGTATAAAACTTGGATTGAATAGTTGTTGCTGGAGCATTGAGTTTGTGGCATCCAAGACCATAAAATAATTTTGGAAAGCCAGGCAGAGACAAGGTTAGTTTTATTCTTAAGTTGACAGGAAGCTACTTGAAAAGGTAGGAATGTGTTGATTTATTCTAGCTGAACATAGCCATGGTATAGAAGATAAGTTGAGGAGTATGCTGTACTGCAGGTGAGAACTATGAAGAGGTTATTCTAGTAGTTTAGGTAGTAGAGATGTGATGGACATGAACACTCAAAGTTTTCTTCATTTTATGTCTTTATTCTTTTTTATTGAAGTGTTTCCCAGTGCCATGCTCCTCAGCTGGTGTCCCACTTTGATATGCCCTTTTATGTTACTTGAACATTCAGTGTATTTAAATAATACAAATAAAAAGTGGGAGAGTGCTATTTTGTTTTCAGATTGCACTTCCCTCCTTGGATATTTTGATACTCTTTGAAAAATCCTTGCTTATGGGACTAGAAATGGGAGTGAGTCATAGACCTGCTCTCTGGAATCAATAATAGGAATTGCTAATCATGACCTAGTGATTATCTAGAGTGTTGGAAGGGTTCTTTGCTCTCCTGAATCCTGGTAACTATTATGTCATTGAAGTATGATGAGATGTAGTAATTTTATAGGAACTTGAAAAAAAATTTCCTGTATTCCCTCATGTACCTTTTGATATTGAAGAGGGACAGATTTGCAGTGTGACATTTAAGTTTAGTAAATATCTTTTAAAATACCAAAATCCTGCATTTGAATAAGATCCACTTTACAAATTGATTTTAATGTATATTCACTAATTTATTCTGATAATACATGTGAGATAAGTGTTAAAGTGTTATTTTCTTTTTTCTTAACACATTCAAGTCCAGGTTGTCTTACTGAAACTCCATAGTGAGATTTCTACAATATTATATATAAGCAAGACAGAATTTTTGTCCTCACGAGTCTGTGATATAATAGAGATTGACAGTATTAAGTCATAATACAAAGAAGCCTAAGAAGTTAAATAAGAAATATAAATGCTGTACTGAGGGAATTCAGAGGAATAAATTTATTATATGCTGTTTATTTTCTTTTCCACATAACACCTTCAAAATTGGCAAATATCTTAAAATTCATTGGCATCTTATATTTGAGGAAAGTTAGTTTGAAAAATAACAAGAGCCTATAGGTCCTGGAGGGTGGATGACAAAGTTTGTTAAGTGGGTAAAGTCTTAAGAAAAACTGTCCAGATGTGAAAGACATGACATTCTAAAAGAATTGAGAGATTGACTTATAGGGCTCAAGGATAACTTAAGAGTTGACATTAGGTATGTGAGTTGAATCCATTTCATGGGAGACTTTGAAGATCAGGCTGTAGAGAGGTGGAATTTTATTCTGTAGTGAAGGGGAAGCTATTTATTGATTTGAAATTTTATTTATAATGTAGTCATTTACACCTATAAAAAATTCTTCTGCCTAGATGCTTTTCAGTAGATGAATGCTTAAAAAAAAGAAATGTGGCATATATACACAATGGAATTTTACTCAGCAATAAAAGAGAATAAAACCATGGTATTTGCAGGTAAATGGATTGCGTTGGAGAAGATAATCCTAAGTGAAGTTAGCCAATTCCCAAACAAATGCCGAATGTTTTCTCTGATATAAGGAGGCTGATTCTTAGTGGGGTAGGGAGGGAGCTGGGAGGAAGAGGAACTCCAGCTAGGGCAGGGGGGTGGGAGGGAAAGGGAGGGGCAGGGGATTAGCAAGGATGATGGAATGTGCTAGACATCATTATCCAAAGTTCATGTATGAAGACACGAATTGGTGTCAACCCACTTTATATACAACCAGAGATATGAAAAGTTGTGCTATATATGTGTAATAAGAATTGTAATGCATTCCGCTGTCATTTATTTTAAAAAATCAATAAAATTCTTCTGAATAATGCTTTCACTGCATCTGATAAGTTTTGTTGTTTTCTATTTTTTTTTTAACTCATTGGTTATCTAAGACTAGTATTTAATTTTTACCTGTTTGTGCTTTATTTCTTTGTAGTTATAAGAAATGCCTATGATTTTGGACTTTTTTTAAAAAATATTGAGACTTGATTTTTGGTTAGTCTTTTCTAGAATAGTCTTTCTGGAAAATGATCTGTGTGCATCTGCGACAAATGTATATTTTTCTGTAACATGGCGTGGTGTTCTATATATGTTAGATCTAGTTTGTATTGTTTTTCAAGTCTTTTTTTCTTACTGTTTTTTCATGATATTCAGTCTATTATTCTAAGTGGGCATGTTAATGTATTATGAAGTAACTACAGATACTTTGAGACAGGGTTTCACTGTGTTGCCTAGTCTTGTCCCCAATTTGTGGGGCAAAAGTGTTCCTCCTATCTTAGCCTCCCAAGTACTTGGCACTATAGTTGTATGCCTCCATACTTGGCTTCGCTATTGATACTTGAAATCATACTTGCTCCATTTTGTTATTTGTTTTCTCTGAGTTATGCCTTTTTTGTTCCTTGTTTTTTCCCATTACTATTTTCATACTTGATTTTTGTAGTGAATCATTTTTATTCTCTTTCATTTCCTTTTGTGTAAGTTTTAATATATACAAAATATTTTCTTTGTGGTTACCATAAAGATGACTATTAATATCCTAAATTTACAACAGCCAATTTCAAATTGATACCATCCTAACTGTAGAGGTAGATAAATCTTTGTACTTGTGTATCTCCATCCTCTCCCTCTTTTTTTTGTTCTTATTACAAAATACATCTTTATGTATTATGTCCAGTAACAGATTTATCACTATTTTTATGTATTTGTTTTTAAAATCTATAGGAATAGAACAAGAAGGTTACAAACCAATATACAATAATAGTGGTCTTCATGTTTGCCCATATATTGACCTTCACTGGAATATTTATTTCTTTACAAGGCCTAGAGTTGCTTTCCAGTGCCTTTTCCCTTAGACTTATGGTCTCCCTTTAGTTCTACTTATAGGATAAATCTAATGCTAATGACTGTAAGGTTTTGTTTATCTGAAAAGGTCTTTCTTTGTCCCTAAGTTTTTTGGAAGACAGTTTTGCCAGATATAGAGAATTTTTTTAAGTAATTTTTTTTATTGATAGCTATATTAGGAGTATCCAGAGAAACAGACTCAGAAAAACATGGATGGAGAACATGCACATACACACACATGCACATACATACACACAGCACACCCACACCCACGCATACACGCGCACACACATTTTTCTTTGGTGCTAGGTCCTATGCATGCTACAGAGATGCTGTACCACACAGCTGCACCCTCAGATGCGGGGTCTTATAAATAATTGGTTCACAAGATTATGGAAGCTGGGAAGTACCAAGAGCTGCAGTTTTGTAGCTCCAGAATGAAGGCCTGAAAATCAGGAGAAACAATAGCTTAAGTTCTAGTATGAAAACTGGAAGACACAAGAATATCCAACATTTCAGTTGAATCTGAAGGCAGGAAAAGACCAATGTCCTGATTTGGGGTAGTCAGAATGAGTTCTATCTTTTTCAATCCTTTTATTAGAGTCTTTGATTGAATGAAGCATTCCCACCATGCTTTACTTGGTCTGTCAATGCAAATGTAATCTAATCCTAAACATTCTGAGATAACACTTGAATACTATTTGACCAAGAGTTTGGACATCCCATGGCCCAACCACGTGGACACATACAATTAGCCAAGTTTTTTTTTCTTATGTGCTTGATCATATCATGCTACTGCTTCCTGGTCCCCATGGTTTCTGATGAGAGGCTGGTGTTAATCTTATTGAGGATCCTTTGT
This sequence comes from Ictidomys tridecemlineatus, assembly GCF_052094955.1. Classification (NCBI taxonomy): domain Eukaryota; kingdom Metazoa; phylum Chordata; class Mammalia; order Rodentia; family Sciuridae; genus Ictidomys; species Ictidomys tridecemlineatus. The sequence continues at coordinate 82,451,948 of NC_135485.1, read as the reverse complement.
TCACGATGAGTCACTTCTGTCTTGCTTTCCTAGGGCCTCTTTTTATTAACAGTTCTGTTATCATGCATCTCTGTGGATCTCTGAATTTATCTTACCTGGAGCTCATTGAGCTTCTTGAGTATGTCGATTTGTTTCTTTCATCAGCTTTGGGGCTGGGGCCTTTAAAAATATCAGAAAGTAGGTTTAGAGTTGCCTTTTTCTTCAGTATGTGCTTTGTTGTAAAACTTTGCTCTGTAGTTTTGGGAAAGTTGATTCTGATAGTTACTGTTACTTTGTTTCTGTGGGGAGGAGGAAGTTGGAGCTTTTAGCTTTACCATTTTGCTAACTTCCTGTTGTGTTTAGGATTTGCATTTCCTTGATGATTAATGATGCTGAACATCTTTTATATGCTTATTGGCCATTTGTATATTCTCTTGAGTATTTTTCTATTCAAATCCTTTACCCTGTTTTTATTTGAATTTTCTTTCCATTTATTGAATTTTAAGTTTTTTTTTTTATATGTTGGTAAAAGTGCCATATACATGATTTGGACACATTTTGTTCCATTCTTTGGGAGATTCTTTTTACTTTGTTAAAGTGAATTTTTAAGTTTTCCTTGGAAAAACAGAAAAATTAAAATCTGATACCTAGTTTATCTTTCTTTTGCTGCATGTGCTTTTGGTATAATTTCTAAAAACTAAGAGGTCAAACAGAGGGAAAATAACAAGGGAAGAAAACTTGAGATGTCAGAAAAGAACCAGGAGAGGACTTCTCCAGATAAATCAAGAGGTTGAAGTTGGATTAATTGTATGATAGTTCTGCAAAGAGAATTTGAATAAGAATAGCAATAGGAAAAGCATAAAAGGTAGAATGTGAGAAATAGTCAGAAATGGCTTTTGGCATTAGAAATGGAGGGTGTTGTATTTAGCTTTATATAAACTGAAAACTACTATCAGAATGACTAGTGAGTACTGTAGTGAGTTGCATAATTATGGTTAAGTTTCTCAGTTGCACTTCATTACACTTTTCACTATAATTTTCTGGTTGCTTTAGATGTCTGCTAACGTTAGGCTCTTGTTTGAGAAGTGATATCTCTGGCCAAGGGTGAGCCATTGCAGATTTGTCAGTGGGACCCTTATATTATTACCATTACATAGCTGTTAGGATCTTGGGTTGACCTCTGTGCTAAATTGGGCTAAGCTGTGTTTCAATAATTTAAAAAATGTTAGATGACAAAGATACAAGTTAAAGTTTACTAGGCTTTTCTTATGGAAAGATAGGTAAAAGATAGGTAAAAAACTGGGCCTGAGACAACCTATATAAGACAAGCCTATAGTTATGGAGAAGCAGAAGGGCTTGGAGTGTGGAAAGAAAAATGAATCCCATTACCAGCGAGGACCCTAAGAGATTAGAATAGCCTTTGGGCTGGGGATGTGGCTCAAGCAGTAGCGCGCTTGCCTGGCATGCGTGCGGCCCGGGTTCGATCCTCAGCACCACATACCAACAAAGATGTTGTGTCCGCGGAGAACTAAAAAAAAAATAAAATAAATATTAAAAAGAAATTCTCTCTCTCTCTCTCTCTCTCTCTCTCTCTCTCTCTCTCTCTCTCTCTCTCCCCCCCCCTCTCCCCCCCTCTCTCCCCTCTCTCACTCTCTCTTTAAAAAAAAATAGCCTTAATTTTTGGCAGCATTTGTAATTCCTATTCATCAGTTCTGTGTGATATCTTTATTTCTTTTTAGTGTTTTTCATTTGGATAAGCAACTTTGTATGAGTTTCTGTTATTGGTACACAGAGAACCTCGTCTAAGACTTTGGCACATTGAAATAATAGTTTCACTGAGAGAAGTGAAATGAGTGCAGAGCCAGTTTCCTGAGATATTTTTAGGTAGTGACATTAAAAATGGTGATGATTATTTTGCAAGTAGATTTGTGTGCTTGCATGTGATATAAATTTAATTGGGCATGTGCTTTACATGGTGGTTATTGGTATTGGCTTCTTATTTCTATTATGTGTCTTTGTAAATAACAAAATGACAACTTGGCATTATTTGTAAAATGGAACATGCCTATAACCTATCACACAATTTTCCTTCTGGTTATTGAGAGAGACTCTTGGACATGTATACCAGGTGATTTGTTCAAGAATATTGTGTGGAAGTATTATTTGTAACAACAAAAACCTGAGAATACTTAAGTAACATCAGTAGGAGACAGGGTGAACAAGTTGTGGCATTTTAATACATTGAAGTATGTCATAGGCCATTGTACATGAATGACCTCCAGTCATGTGTCCACATTTTCTTAGAAATACTCTAACATTTAGTGAAGAAATAGTATCACTTCACTGAAAAATACATCTAGTATGGTATTGTTTTAGATGGGCAACTTCAAGATAAATTAACAAGTATATTGTTAATATGTAAATATTGAGCAAAAAATTAAGATAAAGTAAGGTAGAGTTAAGAAAACATTCAGGATAGTGGTAATCTATGTGCATGAGGGGCAAAAGGTTAGATATGGGGAAGAATACTCCAGGATCTTGAAGATAGTGGTATTGTTCTGCTCTTGGATTCAGCAATGAGTTTTACCATGTTTATTGTGTGTTTTATAACATCTTCTATATCTTATTCTTCATGTTATCAAGTACTTCATAATATAAATTTAAAAAGGTTTATAAATATACTTGGTATAAAAGTGTCTTTTTAACATTAATGAAATTCTTAGGACAAAAACCTCAGCATTTCTAAAGCAGAGAGTCATTTATCTTTAAATTCAGATTTCTTTTCATCTCATCCCATATTCTGAGGTTCAGAACCTCACTGTTAATTTTGACTTCTTTATTCTCATATTAATTTAATAATATTTAGTGCTAGAAATATTATAATAAAGTTTTTCATAACTATTGTCTAACAGAATAAATGATTGAAGGCAATCTTTACCCTGTTTTCCTTTCCTACAATACTAAGCCATCCAACAAATTGATTTTTTTTTCCTTACCCAGTTTAATTTTTTTGTAGGGTCTGTATCAGTATTTCAGGACCTGCATGCCTTTTTGTTTGTTTGTTTGTTTCCAGACTGACATTCCTGGGCTGTATTCTTTCTTCTCTTTAGTTCTTTCTTATTGATGCTGTATTAATCTTTCTAGGACACTGCTTTGATTAGTCTACACAACTCCTCAGAACGTCTAAGGATTCCTTATTATAAAATGTTGAGATATCTATTCTTTAGGTTGGGTATCAGGCTTCGATAGTTTGGTTTTAATCAAGGGCCCATACTTACTGCTTTTTCCTTGAGGAGAGAGATAGGTTAACTCTCCTACTAGCCACCTTGTCCAGGGCTTGGCACTGTGATGAGAGGTGGGAAGGGGAAGTATGCCTGGATAGTCTTAATAATCATACTGTTGATGGTCTTCAGGCTTCCTCTAGCTTCAAATACATGTCTTTTTGTATTTGAATTGCTATTGGAATACTTCTATATTTTGTGGAAATTTGTGTGTGTGTGTGTGTGTGTGTGTGTGTGTGTGTGTGTGTGTGTATTTTAATTTCAATCAGGTCTTGTTTTTTTTTATCTTCTGGGTATTCTTTTGAGTTTCTGGTTTTCTTTTCTGGTTATAGTTGGATTCATTATCAGTTAAGTCATCAATCGTTTCATGTGCCATCGCCTTAGACAAGTTCTTTAGGTGCCAATAACAGAAATCATACAAGATTGCTTATACAAAGTGAGGATCTATATTTAATAAACAGAATAGGCATCTTATAGGAACAGGAATTAAAATTGAGTTTTTCAGAGGACTGGAAATTAGGAACTACAAATTTTGGGTCTAATTTCTATGGATTTGGTATGGAATGGGGAAGGCAGAATGTATGGTTACTCCACCATTTTTATTCCATCTGAGTTCATTTATAGAGCCAGTTTGCTTATTTAATAGGTTCTTTGGATAGGGAGTTGGGAATAGGTATTTGCATTGTGAATGAAGTTATATATGTGTAGTATATTTCTATATTTACAAACCAGCAATTAAAAGTATAATTTTCACCATAAGTGATATCTGTCAAAATATTTCAAGTGAGTTATTCAAAAATCTTTGGCCTTGAAAGTTTCATTAGGAAATATAAATCAAATATAATGATTTTGAAGCTTCCAGGCAAAATGAGTTTAAATAGTTAGGAGTATTTCAGTATATTAATCGCATGCATGCTAAGGTAAAGGGGCCTAGAAGAAAAGGGAGAATAATAATGTAGATATTTTTCTTTGTTGAAGTTTAAGGTTTTTATGTTTCTTAAAAAGTGGCATATGTTTACCACTTGTTCTTAACTAGTTCCAATGGCAGTCCGCCCTTTGGAAAATTAATGATTTGTTTTATTGGAAAAGCTTAAATAGTCACACATTATCAAATTTTGGCAAGAGTGTTTGGAAACCAGAGATACTATATGCTGATGGGAATGTGAGTTGATAGAGCTATTTGGTCAGTATCCAGTAAAATGGAAAATATGCATATAACCCATCAATTTTATTTTTATATAAACTTCAAAGCAGTGGTTTTCAGCAGGGGTGATCTTATCACCAGAGGACATTTGGCAATTCCTGGAGATATTTTTGGTTGTCAGGCCTGGGGATTATAATTGGCATCTAATTGGTGGAGGCTAGGTATTTTGCTAAATGTCCTAAAATTCATAGGACAAACCCTAACAATAGACAATGATACATCCCAAAATATCTGTAGTGCCAAAGTTGAGAAACAGTGCTTTAGATAAACTTTTGTATGGACAAAGACTTGTTTAAGAATATTTGTTAAAGTATTATAATAATGAAAAATAAGAAATAACCTAAATATTCATTAGTGGGAAAATGGATAACTAAAATGTATATGCATGTATGTTCCAGTACAGTTGTTAAGAGGAAGAAAGTATATTGATATCAATACATTTGAAAATTAATGTTGAATTAAAAGCAAGTACTTTTAGTATGATACCATTTGTCAACTGAAAAATATACAAAACACAACTGCTATTTAGATATGTAAATTAGAAGATGGAAAATAATTATGAAGACATATCAAAATCATAATAGTGGTTGCTAATAAGGAGGAGACAGTGATTTTGGGGATGGTACACAGCAGGCTTAACTTTTTAAAAATATATGTAATGCAAATATGATTTCATATTTGTGTGAATTTAAATGTATAATTTGAACATTATGTTTTGGTGGGAATATGGATACTTATAATATTGCTATTTTTTAAAAATATTTATTTTTTAGTTTTAGGTGGACACAGTATCTTTTTTTTTTTTTTAAATGTGGTGCTGAGGATCTAACTTGGTGCTTCTCGCATGCCAGACGAGCGAGCTACCATTTGAGCCACATCTCGAGCCCCTGCTATTTTCTAATAGTTTAAAAAATTTCAGCCTGAAAGCTTATCCATGAATTTTCTATAGTACTTAGTATAGCATGTTACATGTGTGTATTTTTTAAATTTCTTCCCACATAGGAAGTTAATTTGGCTTTCTGTGAGAAGCATGAAGATTTTTGTTTATTTAACTTGTGTAAATATGAAGGAACTATATTGAGTGGAATTAACCAGTAAATTTGTGCTAAATTCATATAGATGAAAAACCATCATAAACTTTAAAAAAATGATTTGGTTTTTGGGCATTAGAATATATAGAAATAATTGAATTTTCAGCAGACACCTGAAGTATTTCTCCTGTTTAGCTATTTTGTTGCATTGATGTTTGTTGTTATAAAAAAAATCTCATTGCAGTAGTTTAAAATCTTTTCAGTTAGCTATCCATGAAATTCAAGTGATTCTAGGAACTTATAAAATATACTTAAAATTCTTAACTGGGATTTTTCTGAATAAGTTACACTTCACTGTGAAAATTTTATAAATGATTTGAAGACAGGAAGTGGATTTAATGTCATAGCCAGTAGACTTTAAAATTTTTCTTAGAATAGAAAGATTATTTTTTATGAGATAAGATATCTTGACATTAAAATAAAGTGGAGAATAGTATATGACCTGTAATTTTTTTCTTATAGTGATATAAAATTAGGTATCTCAAATACAGTGTAATTAAAAGTTATAATATCTAGTCATGATATCTTTGAATTTAATTATCTCAAATTAAGCAATAGATTAAAATTGCATTTGTAATTATATGGCAGTTGATAGTTTTTAAACAAAAAGCATTTACCAAAAATTATCCCAAAGTTTAGGAAACCCACTATTTAATTTTAAAAACTTTAAATAACCTTTAGTTAATGATTTTTATTTATCCTTGTTAAACAGAACTTAAATGCAAAAGTAATAACCTATATCTTTTTACATGTAAATGTCAATCCAATCAAAAGATGACTGAAAATTAATGACTTTTTTAAAAAGGCTTAAAAGTTTAGATTAGACCATTTTTAAAGAATTTGATACAAATTACAAGAATGCCATAATTATAAAATTTATAAAGATGATTTAAATTCAGAATATTTAATTTAAAATAATTTAAGTTCAAATATGTAATTATGAATGTAATTATGCTTTAACTGTATAGAATTTGAAATAAGTCACATAACCTTTTAAGATAATTTTTATAATTAGGTGATAATAAGGCATGAACTATTTCTACTTAATTTTCTTGCTAATATTTGCAACTTAATACTAGTTAGTCTTTAATTGCTGAAAAAGTTGTGTACAACATGGTTAACAAGTATTTCAAGGATTCACAGTTCAAGAAATGTTACTTAAAAAGTTTTAAAATGATATATCTAACTGTGGGGTGTCTGTGTGAGTGTGTGTGTGTTTGTATGTATGTTTAAAGTCAAGGTAGACTTGTTTCTTTGGATTTAATGTTATGGACAAGAGCTTACTAACCTTATAAACTTAACTATAATCACTTTCCTTCAAGTATAAAATATGGAATCTTTCAATGGAGGCATCAGATTCTGGTTTGAGCAAAAGGATGAGGCCCCTCTGGGTCGTCTCATTTTAGAGCTAAATGCATGAAGTACTAGTGTGAATGCAGAGCATTATTTTCAGGTGTGAATCTTAGATATTCTAGAGTGGGGGAATGGATTAGCAGTTATTTTAAGATAATATACTCAAAGTGGAAGAAAATTGATTACTATTCAAAATTGGGCTTCTATTTCCAGACCCTTGTAGATAGGAGTTAGGTGCCTATTTTGGCACTTATGGCAAGAGAGCTTGTAGTTCTCTGACTTGGGATATTAGATTTCAGATATTGGTGATTGGGAGAGTGGGCGAGCTGCTAGCCTTTTTCTTCCCCCTGAAATTTTAAACCAGTGCAAATGTTATGATAAAGAATTTTGGGTTTGTGGCTTGATTTTTTTTTTAAAGATGAAATTAAAAACAAATCCATGTTGTTTGCTTTTAGAACTTAAATGTTTTTGAAGTACATTGACTTTTAGTTTATCTCATTAAAAATTTGATTACTGAACTTTCATATTTTAAGTAGGGATCAGGACGTGTAAGTGAAAACATCACAGCAGATGTTCTTATATATTTAGGTTTGTTTTTAAATGCCTGCCTTTTTCTTTCCACAGAAATGACTTGAAGTAGCTAAGAACACATACAAACATGATTATAACTTTGGTGTGGGCTTTCAAAGTTTAAAATTATTATAAAGCCAAATACTCTCCTATACCGAACATTGTATCTGGCTTAAACAATAACAATGTATATTTTTTCAGGTCACCATAAATTTCAAGTTTAAATCCAACTTCATTCTAAGCCACCAAAGTGTCTTATTATATGTTCAGGTTTTACCTTTGTATCAGTATAACTACAAAATATTTTGGAGAAGAATTCTTATGTAAGGTTCTTGTCCCTGGGCTTTTCAGAATTACTTTATGGGTGACAATTTTTTGCCTCACTTTATACCAGATAGAAGTTATAATCCTTCAGCCGAGTTTTGAGTTTTTTTCCCTTTAAATTAATTTTCCATACCATTGAAAGTGGCATCATATGATTCTTATTATCCTCAGTAAGCAATTACATGAAAAAAATCTTGCTAAACTGTTTGAATTTGGTGGTACTGAAATCAAATAGATTAAGGCATAATATCATTTAGTTTATTTGCTGTATATGCCTAATGATTGTCCTTTCAGTTTCCTGTGATGGGAATGATGTGAAGAAACAGCGGGTGATTAGATTTTTGGGTATCTTTTTTTCTGTTACATTCAATGTACATATCTTATACCTTTTTTAGCATGTTTCTTCATTCTGTTTTTTTTTTAAATTGTAGTTGGATAGAATATCTCTTATTTATTTTTATGTGGTGCTGAGGATCAAACTCGGGGCCTTGCACATGCTAAGCGAGCGCCCTGCCACTGAGCCACAACCCAGCCCTCATTCTCTAAATTTTTAAGCCATTATTTTATCTATTCTATAAAACCATAATCCTATGGGGTTATTGAGATGCTTCAGTTAGATGTGTTAACATTGTAAAAAGTGACCAAACATTTATATAGGTATTAGTCATGACTCTTTCTTAGGAGATGTGGTGCCATAATTTTAAGTTTTTTTTTTTCCCCTCTGAGTGGATTTGAATTTACATTTGATTTTTTTCTGGAAGTCTGAGCAGGGTCTTTAAATGCCTGCAAGTAAAAGTAAAATAATATATTGTGCTTGGAGAGTTTGATGTGTAAAGTATGCTAAAGTATTATGTAACTCATTCATACTCTAGAGTATAGTTAATGGAAATTGGAATCCTGTTCATTCAATATAACTGAAAATGAAAACATATTCAACCTCTGTTAATATGTGGTTGTAATTTTTTTCTGTTTCATAAGGTTATACATTTAAAAATACCCTAACTTAATAAGCTACCCACAGTTTTGGCATTAGCGACAGTATATTTCCATTAGGACAGGTAACCTTTAGCTCTTGATATTTGAAATTTGTTCTCTAAATCTTGAAATTTGGTCTCTAAATAACTTTCTATACTAAGTTGTCTTCATTTTGCTCATCTAGAATCTATCCAGCCCATGTCCTTAGTTTAAAAAGAATGCTATTTTGGGACTGTGTTGTTGTAACGCTACCGCTTGAGCCACATCCCCAGCCCCACATTTTCTTAAATTTTTACTGACTTTTTCATTGCATCTTAGACCTTCCACTTCAGTCTTCAGTTAGTCTGGAAGAATTTAAATCACAATCTATTTGAATATTGTATATATTCTTAATATTGTTATAGTTATCTACTTGTGTTTTAGACTAGTGCTGCTCAAAGTAGGGTCTTCAGTTCAGTGTTGGTTTGCAAACTGATTTTACTACTCTGTGATGAATTAAAGACAGACATTCAAAGCACTTATTTAGAAGCTTGTATAGCAGCTTGACATTGTCATGACATCTAAGCATGATTTTTATTTATTATTTGTATGTAGACACAATACCTTTATTTTATTTCTATATGGTGCTGAGGATCGAACCCAGTTCCTTACCTGCACTAGGTGAATGCTCTACCACTGAGCCACAACCCCAGCCCCTAAGCATATGATTTTTAAGACATTCACTTTTATTGCATTTTGCAAAAGTTTTTTCCTCCAGTTCTTTGAAAGCATAAAAAATGGTCTTTTATCATATAGTTTCAGATGCGTTTTGTTAAGACTCCTCTCATTATCATAACTGCTCTTCTTCGTTTGAACTGTGTTTTGTGGAAAAAAAAATAAGCCTATTCATTGTGTATGGTATCCTTGCATGTTTTGTTAGTTTTTGTTGTTGTTTTGACTAGCAGAGTGTTTTTAGAAAAGTGTTGGATTTTGGGAGGCTTGACTTGATGTTATTTTCATTCAGAGGATTTGCCTACACTTTGTCCAGTTACCTGCCTAGCAGTTTAAGAGAACTTTTTTTTTTAACTCCCATATTTTTTTTAAAGAGAGAGGGAAAGAGAGAGAGAGAGAGAGAGAGAGAGAGAGAGAGAGAGAGAGAGAGAGAATTTATTTATTAGTTTTTTTTTTTTTTTTCGGTGGACACAACATCTTTGTTTGTATGTGGTGCTGAGGATCGAACCCGGGCCACATGCATGCCATACGAGCACGCTACCGCTTGAGCCATATCTCCAGCCCCAAACTCCCATATTTTTAATTGAACATTTTATTTTATTTAAATGGACATCTTTGAGACTTATTGGATCATGCACGCAGTGCAAATTTAGTCCAAGAACCTTTGGGAAGGGCAATTTGTAGTTATAACCTCAGGATTGATAAAGTATTGTCAGAATGACAAAATTATAGTGATGGAATACAGATTAGTGGTTGGTGGTGACTGGGGCAGGTGTGACTATAAAAGGGTTACAGCAGTGAGATCCTTTTAGTTTTCCCCGACCCCCTTAACATGAGAATATAGCTTTTTGTAGTACCACATGTGTTTCCTTTTGAGACTTCAAAGTCTTTATCTCTTGAGCTTTATACAGTCATTAAAATGTAAGCTCAATTTCACCAATCTTAGTGACATACTCTAAAGATGAAATCTGCTTTCTGAGTTTGCTTACTGTTTCCTAAAGTTTCTACTTTCATTTGTGTATAGCTTATGTGGATGTGGATGTGGTACTTTCTTGGTAGTTAAGCAGTTTATTAAAACAAAAATGTTTCCTAACTGAAAATTGTAGCTACTATTATCATTGTAGCTACTATTTTCAAAGTACATAGTTTTTCTAGATAGCTGGAAACAGTGTCCCTTTCTGTCCATAGTATAACTTTATGAAGTAGGCCTCAACTTTCTAATATTTTCATTATATGTAAAAAAAATATATTTTTAGTTGTTAATGGAGCTTTTATTTATTTATATGTGGTACTGAGGATCGAACCTAGGGCCTCACACAGGCAAGGAAAGCACTCTATCACTGAGCCACAACTCCAGCCCATGTGTTCATTTTTATTTTTTCTTATCTCTTTGGTCTGCCAGACTTCTTTTATAGGCCATTACAATTTACTCCGTTTTGCTTTCTAGTTTCCCACTGTTCTTCCACTAGTGCTATTATGGTTTCTTAAGGGACATTTATTATAGCTATCAGTTTTACTTATTCAATCCTGTTTAAATGCTGTCTCTCTTTAATTCCCACTAATCCTTCTATACTATTGACATTTTTTTTGTATGCAGGTGTCTTATTTTCCAAATTCTAAAGGACTGGGATGATGTATTTCACTTTTTTGTTTGCTATTTTGGTCAACTCCATGCACTTTAATGATCTTAAATATATTACTTTTTAATTTTTTTCTTACGGGGTGGCAATAGCGTTAGGTCAAATTACACTGGAAAATGTGGAGAACTTTAAAGTGCTCTAAATTATGAAACTCTATTAATGGTAATTATGAAACTTTTAGAAAGCAATACTCTCATTACAATTATGTAATTATAGTAGTACTTGAAAAATTTAAAACAACACAAGATAGACATAAAAATGAGAGATTTGTTAGGTATGTCCTTATACAAGCAACCAGAAATATATATGATAGGGCAAAAATTAAAAACAAATCAGAAATATAGAAAGTAGAAGGATTTGTAGAAGCATAAAGGACAAATGATTAGTTCCACAGAGTGAGAAGAGCAAAGCAGTCAATATGTCTGGGTAGATTGTTAGGAATGATGGAGTTAGCATCTGGTTAGAAATGATTTGTGCAAAGCTGACAGTTGTGATATATAAATGTTGGTAAGCTGAATACAAGTTGGGCATTGAGAGGTTGACTTTTTACTGCCTGCTAGAAAAATGTGTATGATTTGCCCCAGTGGGGAAAGATAGAGCCCAGTTACAGATTCTTCACACCATTGTGTTTACAAATTGGCAAATTCTAAGTAATGAAATAAATTGAATCCTGAATTAAACTACTTTTATAGGGTGCATGATGACTTTAGGATCTAGGTCAAAGCATATAGTTGTAAATATAGTATATATCTTTGTAGAAAAATTAAAGTAATGAAATGTGTGGAGAAAATAAATTAGTTACCCTTCCAAAAGTCACAGTGAAACCACTATAATCATTTAGTTAATTCAGTTGTATTAAATTTTGTATGATCGCAGTTTTTATCTACTAGCATATTGATGGATCTATATTTATAGATATACGCTAAGTGTGGTGAGCGGTGTCAGCGGACCCTGGTCGCCATTACAAGATGGCGCTGATAAGCGCCGTGGCCTGTGATAAACAACTCCTTGTTTTTGGAGAGTTGGAACGTAGCTGTAAAACACCCTATGAGAAAGATCCACGTGGCAGTTGTGCATTGGGGCTTGATGTGCTTTATCAAGGCTGGGGTGCTCGGGTGAAGTAGTAGGAGAGAAGAAGTAGTAGGAAAAGTAGTAGTAGAGGTAGGAGTAGAAGAAGTAGTGGTAGCAGTAGTAGCAGTAGTAGTAGTAGTAGTAGTAGTAGTAGTAATAAGATGAAGCTTCCAGAGACACATAATTAAAGGCCTGAATAAACTGCTGAGAGAAGAATCCTGTGTCGTGTCCTCCTTGCTGGCGAGGGGAGTAAGCAGTTGGCGGCCCATACAGGAACCAATATCCCTCGTACCCAGGATCCAGAACTTTCAGCAGTCAGGGTGGTGCACCGGTAAGTTCCCAGGTAAAGTGGGAATCCGCATATGAAAGCAGGGCGCTCCTCGGTAATTAAAGAGAGAACGGGAAAAAATAATAAAATAAGACACTTCTCTGTAGATAAAGAGAGAGCGGGGAAAAATAAAATAAGACGCTCCTCTGTAGATAAAGAGAGAGCGGGGGAAAAATAATAAAATAAGACGCTCCTCTGTAAATAAGGAGAGAGCGGGATTTTGTATTTTCACTTTCTTAATACTGCTTGGAACAGTATGGGTGCTACTTCCTCAAGCCCAATTTTGCTGGCCTTGGACAGGTTACTGCGTTCCAAGGGACTTAAAGTGAAGCGGAGCACATTACAGAGGTTTTTAAAAGAGACTGACTCTGTAGCTCCTTGGTTTGCTTTTTCAGGGAGTCTCACGATTCCCAGTTGGGATAAATTAGAGAAAGATCTGGATTTCACTTACAAACAAGGAACTTTAAAGGGCGGTACCATTCCGCTTTGGAAATTAGTGAGGGGGTGTATAATGGATGGTAAATGCCAGAAAGCTGTGAGCGAGGGTCAGGCCGTTCTTGAGCAATTGCATGAAGGAAAATCGGAGGGGTCACATAGCGAGGTAGGAGAAAGTATTAGGAGTAAGAGTGGTGAACAGACAAGGGAGTCTGAAGTTAAACAGAGGAGAAGGCTCTATCTGGACTTGACTGAGTTAAAAACTCCCAAGGACACAAGTAGCTCAAACAGTTCTGAGGAATTGGACAAGTTATTACAACAATTACGTAAGACTAAGATAAAAAAGAAAAAACGGGAAACAACAGATGTAAAAGCCTGCTGTGAGAAGGGTAATAAATCCAGTTCTGGGGAGGAAGTTGAGAACCTAGAGGAGGGCTCCATACCTGATGTTCCACCCATAGATCCACCCATTGCTCTGTCCCCGTGTGTAGGTGGAGTCCAAGGCTCCGGGAGGACTTTTCATTCTCAAGTTTGGAAAACAGTCAATACAGATCTCAGACTTTGTTGCTAGGATGGTGGATGCTGCAGGAAAAATTTTTGGCGATCCCGATAGAGCCATGCCCTTGATTAAACAATTGGTCTTTGAACAGTGTACTAAAGAATGTAAGGCAGCTATTACTCCTTATAAAAACAAAGGCATAGAGGCTTGGATGAAAGTCTGTAGAGAGATAGGTGGGCCATTAACTAATGCAGGCCTTGCTGCTGCTGCAGCAGTTACGGCCGCAGTAGCCATGGCCAGCCAGGTGCAAACTGCTGTCACTGTTAATGAAGTTGTTCAACAAATCTCCACCATACTCGAATCTCAAAATAAAGTTAACCAACATCTTTTGTCAGGGATTTTAGCTGCTAACCAAAGAATAGATCTACTTCAAGCTCAGAAGAATTGTCTGACCTGGTACATTTGGGTTGCATTGACCAACGTGCACATTTATGTATAACCTCTGTCAGATTTAATGATTCCAGGAATGCTTCCCGCATCATCGGTGACTATTTGGCCGGGAATTGGTCCATGGTGGCGGAAGACATGATCCAGTGTCAACTGACTCAGATAGCTGTCTTGAATAACACCCGTGTTGATCCCGTGACTTTGGGTCAATTCACTAATTGGGTGGGAATAAGCATTTTTGGGACAGTATGTTGCTTTGGTGTGATACTTTGTTTGTGGCTTCTCTGTTGTCTCAAGGCCCGCAGTGCTCCAGATAAGGCTATGATCATACAAGCTCTTGCAGCTTTAGAAAATGGCAACTCACCTCAAGTCTGGCTTGCGCATCTTAAACAGTAAATCTTTGACATGGTCATTGCACCCCAAGTTATTATAATATTGCACTGGGATTGACATGTCTTTCCTTGTTATTCTCTTAGTGTTGGAAAGCCCTTGCACTCTGCAGGCCTTGCTGCCATTGCACGTAGATGGGTTTCCACACTAGTGTCTTTGACATGGTCGTTGCACCCCAAGTTATTCTAACATTGCACTGGGTTCGACATGTCCTTCTTTTGTCTTTCTTCTAGTGCTGGAAAGCCCTTGCACTCTGCAGGCCTTGCTGCCATTGCACGCAGATGGGTTTCCACACTAGTGCCTTTGACATGGTCGTTGCACCCCAAGTTATTTTAACATTGCACTGAGAACGACATGTCCTTCTTTTGTCTGTCTTCTAGTGCTGGAAAGCCCTTGCACTCTGCAGGTCTTGCTGCCATTGCACGCAGATGGGTTTCCACACTAGTGCCTTTAACATGGTCGTTGCACCCCAAGTTATTTTAACATTGCACTGGGAACGACATGTCCTTCTTTTGTCTTTCTTCTAGTGCTGGAAAGCCCTTGCACTCTGCAGGCCTTGCTGCCATTGCACGCAGATGGGTTTCCACACTAGTGCCTTTGACATGGTCGTTGCACCCCAAGTTATTCTAACATTGCACTGGGTTCGACATGTCCTTCTTTTGTCTTTCTTCTAGTGCTGGAAAGCCCTTGCACTCTGCAGGCCTTGCTGCCATTGCACGCAGATGGGTTTCCACACTAGTGCCTTTGACATGGTCGTTGCACCCCAAGTTATTCTAACATTGCACTGGGTTCGACATGTCTTTCTTTTGTCTTTCTTCTAGTGTTGGAAAGCCCTTGCACTCTGCAGGTCTTGCTGCCATTGCACGCAGATGGGTTTCCACACTAGTGCCTTTGACATGGTCATTGCACCCCAAGTTATTTTAACATTGCACTGGGAATGACATGTCCTTCTTTTGTCTTTCTTCTAGTGCTGGAAAGCCCTTGCACTCTGCAGGTCTTGCTGCCATTGCACGCAGATGGGTTTCCACACTAGTGCCTTTGACATGGTCGTTGCACCCCAAGTTATTCTAACATTGCACTGGGTTCGACATGTCCTTCTTTTGTCTTTCTTCTAGTGTTGGAAAGCCCTTGCACTCTGCAGGTCTTGCTGCCATTGCGCGCAGATGGGTTTCCACACTAGTGCCTTTGACATGGTCGTTGCACCCCAAGTTATTTTAACATTGCACTGGGAACGACATGTCCTTCTTTTGTCTTTCTTCTAGTGCTGGAAAGCCCTTGCACTCTGCAGGCCTTGCTGCCATTGCACGTAGATGGGTTTCCACACTAGTGTCTTTGACATGGTCGTTGCACCCCAAGTTATTCTAACATTGCACTGGGTTCGACATGTCCTTCTTTTGTCTTTCTTCTAGTGTTGGAAAGCCCTTGCACTCTGCAGGTCTTGCTGCCATTGCACGCAGATGGGTTTCCACACTAGTGCCTTTGACATGGTCGTTGCACCCCAAGTTATTTTAACATTGCACTGGGAACGACATGTCCTTCTTTTGTCTTTCTTCTAGTGCTGGAAAGCCCTTGCACTCTGCAGGCCTTGCTGCCATTGCACGCAGATGGGTTTCCACACTAGTGCCTTTGACATGGTCGTTGCACCCCAAGTTATTTTAACATTGCACTGGGTTCGACATGTCCTTCTTTTGTCTTTCTTCTAGTGCTGGAAAGCTCTTGCACTCTGCAGGCCTTGCTGCCATTGCACGCAGATGGGTTTCCACACTAGTGCCTTTGACATGGTCATTGCACCCCAAGTTATTCTAACATTGCACTGGGTTCGACATGTCCTTCTTTTGTCTTTCTTCTAGTGTTGGAAAGCCCTTGCACTCTGCAGGTCTTGCTGCCATTGCACGCAGATGGGTTTCCACACTAGTGCCTTTGACATGGTCATTGCACCCCAAGTTATTCTAACATTGCCCTGGGTTCGACATGTCCTTCTTTTGTCTTTCTTCTATTGCTGGAAAGCCCTTGCACTCTGCAGGTCTTGTTGCCATTGCACGCAGAAGGGTTTCCACACTGGTCTTTAGCTATGGCTTTAAAGCCCGTGCCTTTCTCTCAGGGTGTCGCCAACTTAATTGTGGTTGTCCTACAGAGGTATTCCCAGCTACCCCCTTATGTTCACCATCGTCACGATACAGGATGCGAGGCAAGGCACTGCACTTGAGTGATCCTACAGTGGACCTCAAGGAGAGCATGTCCTATTGCATGCAGGTTGGATGTCCACGCCCCGTCCCACGAAAAAAGGCATCGGCTGATATGGAGTCAGATCCAGGGAAGGGCCTCCCTAGGGCTGAGCCATACTATGCAGCCACTTCTGCACAGTGGGATAGGACCTCTACTCTCGCCTGTATTGTCTTAGTAAAACAAAAACGGGGAACTGTGGTGAGCCGTGTCAGCGGACCGTGGTCGCCATTACAAGATGGCGCTGATAAGCGCTGTGGCCTGTGATAAACAACTCCTTGTTTTGGGAGAGTTGGCACGTAGCTGTAAAACACCCTATGAGAAAGATCCACGTGGCAGTTGTGCATTGGGGCTTGATGTGCTTTATCAAGGCTGGGGTGCTCGGGTGAAGTAGTAGGAGAGAAGAAGTAGTAGGAAAAGTAGTAGTAGAGGTAGGAGTAGAAGAAGTAGTGGTAGCAGTAGTAGCAGTAGTAGTAGTAGTAGTAGTAGTAGTAGTAGTAATAAGATGAAGCTTCCAGAGACACATAATTAAAGGCCTGAATAAACTGCTGAGAGAAGAATCCTGTGTCGTGTCCTCCTTGCTGGCGAGGGGTCGCAGCAGCTAAGTCTGTATGTTAGTTGGAATTCCCACAGCATTGAACCCAGTGGTGCTTAATCACTGAGCCACATTCCTAGCCCTATTTATTTTTTATTTTGAGACAGAGTCTCACTGAGTTGCTTAGGGACTCACTTAAGTGGCTAAGGCTGGTTTTGAATTTGCAACTTTCCTACCTCAGCCTCCTGAGCTGCTAGGATTACAGGCATGCACCTAGGTGCTGGGCCCCACAACCTTCTTGAAACATGAGGTCACTATATAGAGAAACAGTATATGTCAGAGCAAAAAGATGGCAGAAACTTGGGCCATCAGTACTTGATACTTTCAGGCAAAATACAAAACAAAACACTGACAATTACATATTTTAAACATTGGAATAATACATCCCTGTAAGTTTTTAATATTAAATATCTTGGATACTCACTTTGAGTACAGTTCATAAATGTAACTTTTAATCTTATATTAACTTTGCTGACAAAATTTTGATATGAAAATTTAAAGTTTTTAAAAATAACTGTAGACATTATTTTAGTATTGCTTCTAAGATAGTTAATTACAAATAAGTGAGGAATACACATTTTAAAAAGACATGTGCAATTTCACGTTTATAGAAAATTGAGCAGAAAGTACAGAGAGTTTTCATATATCCGTTCTTCCATGGATACACATTTTTTTCTAAGATATCTCAGTATATGTAGTGATATATATATATATATATATATATATATATATATATATATATATATATATATATATGACTCTACATCCTCAAACCAAATATGTATTATTTTGGAAAAACTGCTTTTCTATAAAATGATTTTATTCAAATCTACAGTTTCCTGAGGGGCAGATGGATGAGCCACCACTTCTACCATTGTGGGTCAGATAAATCTTTGAGATGGGGAGATGTCTTGTGTATTGTACAGCATCCCTCACTTGTAAACATTAGATGTCAACAATACTTCCCAGTAGCAACAACCAAGAATGTTTTCAGACACTGCCAAATTTCCATTGGGGGACAAAATGGCCCCTGGTGAACCATTACTCTAACCAGTATACCATATACTATGTGGTAGAATTTCCTCCATTTTTAAATTGAGCCTAAATTTAAGGACTCTGTGGTTAAATGAACCTGCATACTGAGATCAAATCTTCCTTGCTACTTGGGCTCTGTATGCAGTATACACAATCTTCCTGAGTTTTCATTTCCTTGACTGTAAAACGGGTAAAATATTAACCTAACTTGAAAGGTGATTGTGAGAGTCATTGAAATGAGCTATATAAAACACATGGATTTGTTTTCTTCACATCAAATGTTGTATTACATTGTTTGAATTTATTTCCTTAAATGTGTCCAAAATCATCACAAAGTTCATACATCTATGGGAAAGACTGTAATAGTTTTTGAGAGCTTCTTCTGTTCATGGATTTCATGAATACTATACTTTGGATAGATGAACTTTAAGTATTTAATGCAGACTGATTAGGAGGTCAATAGTGTTTTAGACACCTTGTGATACCTTAGATTGTAATCTTGTTCAGATTGTAGCAGTTAAGTGATCTTGTTGTGTTCTTTGAAGGACTTTGAGTTTTCCAAATTGAAGGTCGCTTTAGATGTCAACCAATCATTTTGTCCTTCTAACTTTTGGTATTCACGTCTGAAATCCTGCAAGTTTTAACAGCTTGTATGTCAGCTCCTATAGAGAAAGTTGGACTCTGTGAGGTTGAACTTAGTCCTCCAAGAAATCTGCTGTCATTTATTTTAAAAAATCAATAAAATAAAAAACAGATCCTAAATTTCTTGACA
This sequence comes from Ictidomys tridecemlineatus, assembly GCF_052094955.1. Taxonomy (NCBI): domain Eukaryota; kingdom Metazoa; phylum Chordata; class Mammalia; order Rodentia; family Sciuridae; genus Ictidomys; species Ictidomys tridecemlineatus. The sequence continues at coordinate 82,433,025 of NC_135485.1, read as the reverse complement.
TTTTAAAAAACAAAAAACGGTCCAATTACTGTTATTGGACTGTTATTGGAGTTATAAAACATTATCCATTAACAAATGGAATACCATCTATAATAATTAAGATTAATTCTTTTTTTAATTTACTTTATTTTTTTATTTTTATATGGTGCTGAGGATTGAACCCAGTGCCTCACATGTGCTAGGCGAGTGCTCTACTGCTGAGCCAGAAGCCCAGCCCCAAGATTAATTCTTACTCTCCCGCTTCAGAGCATTTTTGATGCCTTAAAGATAGGAGAACTATCAGAAAGTATGTTGGATTGTTATACTATAAATATCTCTTTGATAAAAGAAGTGTAAGTTAAGAATATTTCAGGTGTCCAGCTGTTTGAGGGGAAAATGTGTTAAAGATCTTACATGTAAAAAATAGGAGGATATATTATATTCATGTTAATAATTTATGAGAACTAATTCTGTACAGTCTTTTAAAAATTGAAAATGTGTTCTTATATATTAAGATGAGGATTTTACTAGTAGCATTGAAAAATATTTCTAACAAGGATTGATATAGTATATGTACATTTGCTTATTTAAAACTATCAGAATCCAGAAAATCACTGTAGTTTTATAGGTTGTGATTTGTTTGGGTGGCTTATTGTTTAGGTTATTTTGCTGAATTATTTATTTGCTGATTTATTTATGTATTTCATTATTTATTATTTAGTAAATTATTTATCTGATGAATTATTAATATATCTTCATGACATGCTTTAAATTATTTATAACTTAATTTTGAGTTTATTGCTTTTAGATGCTGCATTGTTACTGTCTAGTTTTTTTTTTTTTTGTGGTTCTTGAAAAGTATTAGCTCTAAGGCAAAAGTGTATTCATTGCAATGCTCATGGAGTTTTTGTTTCCTTTCCTTTTTTTTTAACTGTATGGTAGTGATATATAGTAGGTGATTAAAATGTCAGTGTATTGTGTGCATGGTCATTGTAGATTCAGGGATTTATAATATAGCTTGTCATCTGTAAGCCTAGATTGAACTTGTAAACCTCAGTCCACGTTATCCTTTGTATCTCAAAAAGGGCAGGTCTGTATTTCTCACTTCCTTTAGGATAAATAATGGAGTCTTTATTTTAGTGGAAAATCTGTTTAGTTTACTAAAGTGTTTTTAGGAAAGTTCAGAGAAATGAAGTCCAACTTAGATTTGGACCCTTGAGGTGTAAATTTAACTGATAGTCTTTGTTGTTTAAATCTCCATTATATGTGTATTTGGATAGTAGCATGTTTATATAGATTTTTGTGTCAGTCATAATGATATTTCATATCGTACTTCTTATGGACAGTTTCATATCATTTTAATGAATTAGATTGGACAGAGATCTTTATAAATGTGAGAGATAGTTTCTTTGACTTTAATAATTCTTTTATGTGAAGATTTTTTTAACCAAAGAATGTAATATTTTTTTTTGACTCTTTCATGATATAGTGCAGTAATTAGGTCTTTCTTGTTGAATGGTTTAATGAATAGGTTAAGGTAGTCATTTGGGTAAAGAGTGCCATGTGTGCACTGTGGTCTTTATTTTGTATTTGCATGCAGCTTTAACACTTCAGAGAGAAACTGCATTGTACATTTCAAGTTAAGATGGTATTGAAATATAGCAAAAAACCTCTATAGACAGGTTTCACTATAGAATTGTAAATTATGCACACATGTATCCAAATTCCTATTTTGAAGTATTGAATATATAAATATTTAATTGGAACATTGCTTTAATATCTTCATATGCTTGCTTTAGAGAAAGTGTTTTCCTTTGATTTATATACATGAATTTAGAAATGTGTGTATCATACATATCTGTGACTTTTTGGGAGATGAACAACCAGATATTGTTAAATATGGAATTTTATTTTCAAATGTGCTTGTGTGTGTGTATGTGTTTGTGTTAAGAAAGAGCTGCCTTCTCCAGTGGTGAATAAACCATTGTATACATGCATGCACATGTAACATTTTCTCCTGGACTTGTCTTTGAAAAAGAGACATTAATGTAGGCTATTGCAATCATTGTTAACATTATTGAGTTTTTGCTTGTAGACACAGCACTGAGATGAGATCTTCTACTTGGATTACTGATTTTCTTGGTGAGATAAGTATAATTTTCAGGATAAAAATATAGAGATGTGAAGTAACTTGCTCATTGTCGCATTACTGAGAGTTGGTGGTGGCTCTGGGATAGGACTTGTGCAGTCTGACTCAAGGCCTTTCTTCTAAACTTGTTGTAGTTTGGTATGTGTAGATTTCTTTTTAAATGTCAGAGAATGTCGATACTTCTGATAGATACATTTACTTTGTGTTATATTTAGTCATCTTTCTTAAACAGTAGGTAAGTACTTGAGCTTCTTGATTTTTCTTCCCGTAATCTTATGCTGTTGACCAAAACTTCATATAGAAGGAAAAAACTTGTGTTTAAGGGAGATCATGTTTGCCTGGTGGAGGACCGACACTTAGGTCTTTAGACTCCTATGCCCAGGACTCTAATAGATCAAAACGGATTTTCTTATAAAAATAATGCTGTTATCAGAGTCAAATAGACACATTCTGTTGAAAGAATGAAGTGTTGGCTAATCAGCCTTTATAGAAATGATCCCAAATATGCTATTAATCCTAAAAACAGCATTAAAGCATTTTAACATGTACATTAAAGAACAAGAAAGTAACTAGTTGTAGTTTTAAATAGATCTAGTTATTTAAAAGTTCTGGGGACCCTTGGAAAGTAATAAAAGATGTGAATTTGGTGTGAAGCTAAGAGGAAAACATCTTTCGAACACTATTTGCTAATCTGAAGACCCGGAAATCTCCATCCTAGGTCTTTAATAATATACAGAGTGCATTCAAAAACGAGATGAATTGAACAGTTATAGAGTGTGGGTGATGTTGGTATGAACCATAAGGCAGAGTACTGTTTAAATCACCCAAAGATTTTAAGTTAGATTTTTCATAAATACTAATGCTAATCGCAAAATCAACAAGATGATTTGGTAATATGAAATATTATAATAGCTAGGTCGACCCTACTGTATCTTATAAATCCACAATTTATATTTAATACATATCACACACATTGATAAACTTGGCAGTTTGAAAGCAAAATGGTGTATTATAATTTGTCATGATAGTAGGTTGTAAACTGGGACCTTCCTGGGCAGATTCAGACCTATGGTTACCCTAGTAATATCTCAACTTTTTAAATTGAGTAATTCCTAATAATTTTGTATAATATGTATTGAACAGGAATCTTAATTCACATGCAGAATCTTTAAGAATTTTTTAAATATTAAGTTCTATTATGGTCAGTGTTTATTTTTTGTTAGCATTTTGTGGTTATGACTTTTAATAAAGGCCAACTGATATTTCACAGCTTTTGGAAAAATGTTTTCAAGGTGAATTTTAAGGATCCTATAAATGGGAACAGAAAAATAAGTAGACCAAGTTGATAAGCATGCTTCCAGTTAGTACTATAGGGGCTTACTCTGATTTCTTTGATATTTTATAAATGAAAACTGTATAAGAAGAATACATAATGTGTTGAAAGAATTTATTATGTTCAAAAGGCAACCATGTAGGATGTGCAGGTTTTCAACTAACATTTGAAAAATAACTAATGCTAACTAATCAGTTTTGGAAGGAGACTGACATTGAGAACTGATATGTCATTGACAATGTTTATGAAATGTTATTTTACATATCTAAAACATTTTCTTCATATAAACCATGCTGCTATGTTGAGACAGTATTAAAATAACCCAATTAAACCATAGCATGAATGAAGACTACCCTCCCACTCACATATATACATGCATATACACATTTATTATAGATGCATGGTTTGGTTCGTCTTCAAATTGATGTTGTTTATACTGTATGTGAGTAAAACTTTTAGAAGTCTTCTAAAACTTCTTAAAGAGCAAAACGTTTAGAAGAATGCTTGCTTATAATTACTTCCTCTGGTATTATTTTATTACAGCTACTATTTCTCAAACTGCTACTGCTATTTTCATTTAGTTATGCTGTGCTGTGGTAAAAAGATCTTGAAGAAGGTCGAATTTGATTATCCTCCCAGATTAGATAGCTTTACTTTATTCTTAGCCATGAATTCCAGCTCATTCTCCTTTTTTTCTCTTACTACTTCATGATATGGAAATAGATACTACAAAAGGTTGAAATATCTTTATTTTACTCTTGATTGCTAGTTTAGTTGGGTATGGAACTCTAGGTTGCAGATCATTCTTTCAGATACTGAAGACTTTGTTTTATAGCGTTCAGTGTTACTATTAGGAAGTCCATGTTGCTTCCTCCCCCTTTGTTTTGTTTTCCACTGTGTATCCCCAGGTTTTAGAATCTTTATGTCAGATTTTATTTTGAACGAGTCTTGAAATGGGTCTTATTTCATTTTTACTGGATCTTCAAAAGACCTTGTCATGCTGAAAGGAAGTGTTCTTTGGTTTGGGAATATTGTCTTGAATTATTTCTTCCTGTTCTTCCCCATCCCCATCCCTTTCTTTTTCCTTCAGTTCACTTGGAGATTCACCACTGGGGTTGTGGAGGTGGAATATGTGAGATTCATTCATTGCCTGACTTTGGGCAAAAAGTTTGCTTCTCTTTGTCTTTTACAGATTCTGTTACAAGTAACTTTCTTTGACAAGTTTTTCATCTCTTTCCTCCAAATTTGTGATCTCTTTCCTCATTTATGCCACCTCTATTTGTTTTGTCCATGTGAAAGAAAAATTAATTGTAGAATAGTTTTGAGAGGGAGAAGAAATAAGACCTTGTAGTCATTTTATACACTGTTATTCCATACCTCTTTTCCTGGTTAACCCATCTTGCCGGATGCATCTCTTAAGCTTTCCCTGATTTTTTTTTTAATAATCTTACTACACTTCCACATATTCTAGAGCACTTATAAAACATTAAAATGTAGTTTATTGCTATAAGAACAGAAATTATCTTATTTTTATTAATTCCCACCCCATAGTATTTATTAAATGAATAAAAACAAAATGCAAAAGTGAGGTAGATTAATAGATAGCAATAATATACATTAGTCAGAAGGCTTAAACTTATTTCTTAATTCTATTTTAATTAGTGATTGATAGATAAACTTAACAGATTTGTCTTTTAGTAAAATATTAATATTCTAGGTTAATCAAAAACATGTCTTTATAGGTAAGCCATATTCCATAGTAGTCATGAGAGTTGCAACATAAAGGAGTGCCATGGTTTGAAAGTATCCCACAAAGTTTATGTGTTAGAAATTTAATCCCCAATATAGGGCTGGGGTTGTGGCTCAGTGGTAGAGCACTAACCTAGCATGCATGAGGCACTGGGTTCGATCATCAGCACCACATAAAAATAAAAGATATTGTGTCCACCTGAAACTAAAAAAATATCCTCTTTTACAAAAAAAGTTTAATCCCCAATATAATAGTGTTGGAAGGTGGGGCCAAATGATAGGTGTTTAGGTCATGAGGACTTTGCCCTCTTAGGTGGATTAATATATTTATTGTGGAAATGGGTTCATTCCATAGGAATGGGTTTCTTATAAAACCAAATTCTATCTCTTGTCTTTCTGCATGCCACTATGGGAACTAAGAAGTAAGAATGTCCTCACCAGTGGCGGTCCATGGATCTTGAACTTTCTAGGCTCCAGAACCATGAGCCGGATAAAGTTCTGTTACTGTGAATTGTCCAGACTCAGTATTCTGTTATAGATGTATAAAATAGAATAAGAGAGCCATTTTTCCTGTTGCATTTAATTAGAAATTACACTAGAAGATATGAATAAAATCAAGTAAGGAAAACTATTAGATGTTTTTATGAATTAAGGAGAGTACAATAAAATTATAGAAAAAGGAAAAGATCTTATCTTTTCATCAACACAGCATTCCAATCATTCCAAATAGTGTTAAAAAAAAGTCTGACAAAATGTAATCTTTTCATTTTGTAAAAATTTGTTATGTCTGTAGATATAAGGAAAATATCTGAGATAAGCGCTAGATTTTATTAAAGGGTCTTTGTCCTCTTGAGTTGAAGTTTCACCACTGTGATAACACATCGTCTTTCTTTGAAGGTTTTCCTTTTATCAGGTTTTTTAGTTTTATTGATTTAAAACTTAATGGTAGGAAATATAATTGCTTTAAATTCAAACTATTATATGTAAAGAATGGCAGGTAAAAGGTATATCTCAGACTTTATATAGTAAAAGATCTCAAAATTATATATAACATATATGTATTTGGTAAATGGCCACATATTTTGTTTAAATTAAGCATTCATACTTTTTCAAAGTAGTTTTAGTAATGAAATTAGATACTCTATTTTTTGTTCAAACTTATTTATTCTCCTCTATTGTGAGAGCAAGTTCTTCATATAGAGCTTGTTACTTTTTTAAATGTACCAGATTCATACTGGGTATTTATACTCATTTACAAATGGGGTTTATACTCATTTATTTGTCTTTCCTAGAATATTCACCTTATCTTTAGGCATGTTTTAGGGGTAATGTATATACACATATAGTAAGCATTGAGAACTTGAAGTTACTTAACAGCTTAAAGTGGTTTTTTTTTTAATGTTTATTTCTCTTTAGCCATAGTTTTTCAATATCTTTAAGGCCTACTCATTCTTATGTTTTGGTTTGCTTGCTTATTTAAAATGTTCTTAAAATTGTATACAGTTAATTTAGGGGATACTCTAGTTTTGGGGATATTGCGTTTTTCACTTATTGATTCATATACATAATATGTTTTCATTAAATAATCAAATAATTCAAGTTTTGAAAAGTAGAGATTTTATTACCTAAAACGGGTAGTGATTTTTATTTATTTTTATTTTTATTTTTATACTATTTATATACTATTTTTTTTTGCTCAGTGTTTTCTTTTTCCTGTGTACTAATCTTTTTGTTCTTTACCCACATATTTTTGTTTAAATTAAGCATTCATACTTTTTCAAGAGTAGTTTCAGTCATGAAATTAGATACTTGTTTATTCTCCCCTACTGTGAGAGCAAGTTCTTCATATAGAGCTTGTTACTTTTTTGAATATACCAAATTCACACTTATCTGTCTTCCCCAATTCCTCCATCTCCTTGTTTTGTACCATATTTCCTATTTTAGGTTACACTGAACCCAGTATACATAAAAAAATTATGTAAAGCTCTAGTGTAAGAGGGTCTTAGGAAGAAAAGTATAATTATGTTATTGTATAAACTTTTAAAATGTTGTCTAGCAAGCTACAACTGCTTAAACAGATGTGATTGCTTTATTGTTTCAAATTTATGCCAATCAGAGTTGATAGGATTTGATCACACTCTGGTAGATTTATGAGATAAATTATAATATTGCATGACATACTTCAGATAGAAAATATCAATATGAGTTGGATATCATTTCTTGTTTAAGATAACAAGCCCATAATTCTTTAAATCAGATGGCTGCTACTTTTGAGAGAATATTTATCAGTTTTTGTGAAAATTAACAGCATCTTTGATATTTTCTTCATGGTGACAAAAAGTATATAGTAAACTTCTGTTCTCATATGCAGATGTAATTGTTAACCGAAAGCATCTTGTTTCTATGTAGCTATAGATAGTTTAATATTGAAGTTTAATATTTTTCATGCAAAGAAAATAGAAAAAAACATACCCACTAAGAAAGCAACAGGTTCTTACAAGGATGCTAGAGCCAAGGAATTGGGAATCAGGCTCTGGTTCCTGTTTGTTCTCACAGCAGATGATAGAACTATATTTAAAACCCTCTGCTGAGAATGATTGTAACTTTGAGGATGTCATATAGTGGAAACTGTACTACTTCAACTTTGAAATACAGGTATGGGGTCTCCTGAGAACTTGATGTGAAATTGTTATCCAATCAAATAACTTGTGAAAAGAAGGTAAGAGTTTTAAGTTTCTTACACTGGCAAATTTAATTTTTAGATTATGGGTACTAGGCAAACGAGTGATTTTTTTTTTTTTTTAAAGGCGGTTCCTCGTGTTTCAGGTATGGATATTGGAAACTCTTTTTAGGAGAAAATTGTTTAAATTGTAACAGATTTTTTAAAAATTAGAAAGTATAGAGGATACAAAGAATAGGTAACATTGTATTTACCATGTAAGATTACTATGTTAACAAACACTATATATTTTTTAAAAATATTTTGAAAGTCTTTCCCTTTCCAGAGATGATCACTATCCTGAAATATGCTTATATTCTTTTGTTTTTATATTATCATTACATTCTTATATCCATTAATCTTAGTTCATCTAATGTTTTATTAGTCTTTATGCAGTTCTTTTCCCCCTTTTAACACAACATTATTCCTGACTTTGTAAATTTGCTACTGTTTGTACATCTGGTTTATTCATTTTCACAGTTCTATAATATTTCATAATCTGACAACCTAAATACTATAATTTATCTGTTCCTCTTTTGACAAACACTGAATGACCAGGATATGTTACACAGACTTCTTCCATAGATGTTTATGGGGCTCTGTAGGCCTAGTGTTTTGAACACATAGGACCAGGTGCCATCAACTCTCAATTGAGCACTGTATCAAAGTCCTGGCAAAAGTCGGCACCCTCAGGCGGTTTGGTGCCAGTAGATTGCTCTTTTCTTGTTGAACTTCTTCTGTCTTGAAAGCCATTCTACTGTTACCATTTGTAGTAGAAAAAAAAAGCCTGCAGACAACATTGTCAGGCTGCTCTTTTTTGTTTTAGAGGCTTCTGTTCTTCTCACCTCATTTAAAAACAAATAAATAAAATAAAAAAGTAAAATCTCCATTAAAAGGATTTTTGAAACAGATGCATTCAAAAAATGTTATCTAGGTTTCCATTTTTGCTTTATTTTAACCTGTGTTAGACTAGAACCTATGCTTTTTGATTTATTTTTCCATAGCAACACATGAACTAGATGTTTATATAAATAAAACATAGTTTAGTTTTGCTTACTATGACCAATGATTTGTGCCAAGATAGTTATGTAATGCTGATATAATAATAAAACATTGATTGTTGAAAATGATATTTTACGAATAGTTTGAAATTTAAAAGATTATTTGAAGATACTATAATCTCAATTACATTTCTTAGGTTTGAATTTCTATATTTTTTTTTAGTTCAACTCACTTTAGTGCATTTTGTATTTTGGAAAAAATCATGTACTTGGTAGAAGTCGTGTGTATCTAAAACTATACTTAAACACACACTTATAGTATCTCACATTCATACACATACACACACACTCTCCTGTCTGTCTCTGTCTTAAGATTTGGGTTTTGTGTGCTCTCGAAAGAGAAACTGTCCATTTATGAAATTCTTTGTGTCTAGCAGCTTGAAGTTTCCTCCTAGAATGTCACATATTAGACTATTATTGTTATTAATCATTTTATTGAAATTACTTCTTGAAATAAAAGATTAAATGAATTTGTAGGTCTGGACCATTTCTTGCATAAGTGTAATTTCAGAAAGCTGAAAAATGTTTACACTGTGTAATAAACAGATGCTGCTCTAACAATGCAATACATTATGTGCCAAAAAATGATTTCAGTTTTAATCATAGATGCTGATTTAATGAGACAAGACTAGCTCACATCAAAATGGATTTAGGGTGTGATTTTTGCTTTCTGTTTTTTCTCTACATAATTAATATACATACCTTTTAACAGTATCATATTTGGGGGAGTATATCTGGTTTTCATACCTATTTTCTTTTTAGAATTCACAGGAGTTTAGTAATTGTGTCATAAACCCATTTAATATAGTCATTAAAATATTTCAAAGAAGATGAGCCTTGTCTTGTATCAAGTCTGCTTTGCATGAAGAAAGCTCCTATACATTCAGGTTTTAAAGTTTCTACCTTTTTTGACAGGCAACAAGAAATATGTTCTGTAATTTGTAGGATAGTTTTATGGGCTATATTCATTCAATGAATGTGGCTTCCGTGAGACAGTGACACTTGGGGTTTAAAATCTCCCTTTTTTTTAAATATTTATTTTTTAGTTTTAGGTGGACACAACATCTTTATTTTTATGTGGTGCTGAGAATCGAACCCAGTGCTTCATGCATGCTAGGCGAGTGCGCTACCACTTGAGCCACATCCCCAGCCCTAAAGTCTCTTTTGTATACTGTGTTTAGGTTGCCCCTTTGGTTTGGTCTGCATGGAGCACTAGAACCTTTACTTACCTATGAAAGAAATCTAGCTAGGCTCTATATTTCTTTCGTTTTCACTTAATTTATTCCACAAGCATCTTCAAACTCGACTATAGTTACTGACTTTGAACCCTTAACTTCTTCATCTGAATAGTATATCTTGATTGAAAAATTTGCTTTTACATATGGTCAGATAATTCTATATTTGGAAAAATATTCCTACTGTGGGTTTTATTCCACTGAACCTATCAGAGTTAAATGTATTTTGGATGCATAGGGAAGAATTACTGATTGGAAGATAGAGAGTTGGTAAATTATTTATTCTGGCTCTTAGGAAGCTGAGAAGCTGAGTGAAAGACTAATAAATCATTTGTGGTAGTTTGTTGTCACTTCCGGTTTTGTGACAAACTGCAGCACCTGCTAGATATCTGCACACCCTCCCTTGATGCTGGTGGTGCAGCTTGTTTAGTCGATTATCAAAGGCAAGTTTGTGTAAAGTTTATTTAGGTTGGAAAGGAAATTACTCTTTTTAAGTCAATTTTGTTGCTTTTTTTCTCATTGTTTTTAGTGCTGTGAAAGGATTTCCACGACACGGCAGAGAATCTGGGAGATGTATATACTATTATAGCCAGGAGAGACTATCTTTTGTTAAATTAAATACTTAAAGAATCAAGCTTTATTTTCAGACTAATTAAAAATGACTGTAATGGAGATAATTAGTATGCTAAATTCAAATTATCTTTTTGGTACCATTTAATAGAGAACCACTGCTGCTGCTAGACCAAACGTTCTTCACTCTTTATAATTTTTTTTCCTAGTGTGGGGAATTGAACCCAGGGGTGCTTAACCACAGAGTGACTTCCCTAGCCCTTTTTCATGTTTTCACTTGATTTGGGGTTTCGGTAAGTTGCTCATGCTGGTCTTGAATTTAGGATCCTCCTGCTTTAGCCTCCAAGTACCTGGAATTACAGATATGTGTGTCACCATGCCTGGCTCATTCTTTATTTTTGATAGCTGAGCTTTGGAACCAATAGTCCTAGAAGGTATCTCTTTGCACTGGTCCTAACTCAGCTGCTGAGTTTCTTGGCAAAGCAGAAAGGAATTGGAAAGAAAGTACAACCAGACTGGTCTGTGATTCTATTGGTCATAAGGCTAAAACTCCTTAGGAATTAAATTATGAGCACCATATAATGTGCCTTCTATATACTTGGAATTAACTCTTCTGTTTCTGTCAGAGTTTAATTTGTGTACAAGCCCAGAACACGGGGTTTGTTTCTATACTTTCATAGTGACTTGTTTTCACAGAGACTCAGATTTTTAACAGAAATGTGGGATAGTTGAGAAGATTTTAAGATTATATACAAGGAGGGCTGAGGTGGTGGCTCAGCGGTAGAATGCTTGCCTGGCACTTTGGGGGCTCTGGGTTTGATCCACAGCACCACATATAAAATAATTAAAATAAAGGTATTATGTCCAACTACAACTATTGGATTCCAGAGCTCATGTCCACTAGTTCTCTGGGAACAACTACTACTGCTACTCTTTGTAATAACAACATTTTAGAGGCTAGCATGTACCTTACTATTGTAAGGACTTCACAAGTTTCAATTCATTTTAATATAAAAATCCAGTTTTATCCTCATTTTACAATGGAGCCTTATACATTGATCTAGTTTTTTCTTTAGCATATGTCGTATTCAGCTTTTCTTGCTTCTGTGGCTAAAAGGATCCAACCAGAACAACTGTAGAGGAAAAAAGGTTTATTTAGGGGCTCATGGTTTCAGAGGTCTTTGTCCAGAGAAGGCAGGTTCTAATCCTCAGGGCTCCAGGTAAAGCAGGACATCATGGCGGAAGAGTGTGGCAGAGGGAACCAGCTCACATGATGATCAGAAAGCAGAGAGAGAAACAGGCTCCACTCTCCAGATACAAAATATATACCCCATAGCTATGCCCTCCATGAACCACTTCCTCCAGCCACACCCACCTACCTCCAGTTACCACTCAATTAATCTCATCAGATTGGTTCACTGGTTAGGTTAAGGCTAAAACCCAATCATTTCTCCTCAATCTTCTTGCATTGTCTTACATGTGAACTTTTGGGGAGACACCTCACATCCAAACCATAACAGCATATATAGAAGGAAGGAAATGTAACTTTTAGTTAAATAGGTTTAGGAATTGCAACCTCAGTAGTTTAATAATTTATTTATTGAACATGTAATTTTTTATTTGGTACTCTGTTGTTTTAACCCCTTGACAATAAATAACATTTTGTCATGACAAAGAAATTGAATGTTAAAGAGGTCAGATTACTTGCTTAGGGTTTATGCAGTTTGGTGGTGGTGGAGTTGGATTTGAATCAAGATCTGACTGCCTGCTCTGTTTAAGGGTTACAAATCCTGGTCCCAGTGAAACTTGATAAGCAACAGAAAGGGGATAAAAGTGGGTTAGTGGGAAGTTGAATAAGTGAAGAACTTTGCTGGAAGTGGTCTCAGAATTGAATTTAGTGTGGGTTTTTTGTTGTTGTTGTTGTTGTTGTTTTTGTTTTTTGTTTTTTGGTGGTGCTGGGGATTGAATCCAGGGCTTTGTGCATGCAAGGCAGACACTCTACCAACTGAGCTATATCCCTAGTCCTTGTTTTGTTTTTGAATGAAGTTAAAAACCTAGATTTTTATGTGGAATGTCCATGTTTTTTGAATCTTTGCAATTTTTTCAGGGTGAATTATTTGCCCAGTGGAGGTGACCTGTGGATGCCAGTTTGAAACATCCGCATATTGCCTTTCTTTAGGAGAGAATTTCAGACGTTATGAAGCATACTATTTTTAGTCTTATTATAATTTATATATATGTTTATATATATCACAAGAGATTTAGCTGAGCTTGTGTTTCAGGAGTCTACTAATTCAAGTATAGTCTATTGCATAGAACATAGGAATCAAACTAGAATTTTTATTGGTTCTTTTTTAGTTATATATAACATCAGGATTCATTTTGGCATAATTATAAAAGCAAGGATATGATTTGCTCTAATTCAGTCCCCAGTACTTTTCCCTCTGTTCTGTTTCTCCAGGAAGAGAGGGAAGAGCCTTATGGACATATATAAAGGTGAGATTTACTGTAATATATATGTACATAGGAAAGTTAGGTCAGATTCATTCCACTGTTCTTCGCTTATCCCATCTTCTGTATCTCAATCAATCCCCTCCTTCTACTACACTGATCTCAAACTAAAATTTTGAAAATTGAATCAGACATTAAGTAGTTTAAGTGTTCATTGAAACACTCACACTTCCAGTGTTGTACCTCTGATGAATCCTTGTATTTCCTCCTTTGCCTACTCATATACATTTTCTTTCCCTTAATCTCTGCATCCATGGGAAGTTTAAGCAATGTCAAGTTGTTTCAACTGAAATGTCTTTATTAGATTACAGGTAAGATGAAATCATTTGTAGGATGTTCAAAATATCAAAGTTCTATTGAATGGGGAACTGTTTTGAAATAAAAGTAGTTATTTTATTAAATGCTTTCTTTTTACTTAACATACAAAATACAAATAAAATATCTCTGGAGGGAACAAATAGTGACATTTCAAAAGTGTTTGAGGTGGGGAGAAGTTGATTAATCAGTTATAAAGGTTTTATACAAACCTAGAGGAAAGATGTGACCTAATCATCTCATCATTCTAGAATTAACTTGGAATAGTTTTAATGTATTTTTAAATCCTGCCTTTCAATTTATGTCATCCCAAATCAGTCATTCTTTGAAGAAAAAAAAAAGACGGGAGGTTTAATATATGATTAATTCTTTAGAGTATCCTTTAGATCCTTCATATGTTATCTGATGTATAAGTTCTTATTGACTTTTCTGTTAAAAGTTATAGATTTTTGGCCTGTAATATTTCATGTAATAGTATTCAGTTGGTCAAAGTATACCTTTAAAAATAAATAGAAAAAACCCTTTTCTTTCTTGAATATGAATTTTTTTTACAGAAGCACACATGATTCTACCACACAGAAATAATCAGCAAATCCATCTTTCTTTGATTTACTTTTTCAGTTTGCTTACTATTTTATATTTCTTTTCTATGATAATATTGATAGTTTAGTGGATTTTTTTTTCTTTTTTGTGGATTTGTTTTGTTTGTTTGGGTGTTGTGGATTGAACTCCGGGACACTCAACCACTGAGCCACATCCCCAGCCCTATTTTGTATTTTTACCCAGAGACAGGGTCTCACTCAGTTGCTTAGTGCCTTGCTTTTGCTGTGGTTGGCTTTGAATTCGCAATTCTTCTGCCTCAGCCTCCCAAGCCACTGGGATTACAGTCTTGTGCTGCTATGCCTGGTTCTGCATTTTTTTAAATTTTTTTTTTAGTTGGACATGAGATCTTTATTTTTTATTTTTATGTGGTGTTGAGGATCGAACCCAACACCCTATGCATGCCAGGTGAGTGCGCTACCGCTTGAGCTACATCCCCAGCCTTTGCATTTGTTTTTAAAAGTATTTGATAGAGTTCAAGTATACATCTTCCACAAAGCTTCTCATTTACTAGCCATAGGTAAATTCTTCCTTTTCCTTACTTCCATTTAATTGTATCTCTATTATAATAGTTTGTTTCCACTTGTATACATCTTACCCTCAGCTTTTTGAGGGTAAGTATTCATTTTTGTCTTTGTAACATCCACTGACTGAGTAAATAAATCAAAGTCAATCTTAAATTCAGTTTGTTGTCCTCATCTACCACTTGAAATAACAAAATTGTTCAAATATGTCAATTTTGATAATTTTAAGAAGTTAAATAAGGTTTTTGTGGAGATGTGTGGTTATACTACAAGGAATCATTGAAGGTTACAGTTTTTTCTTAGATCTAAAGATGTACCTGGTCCCCTTCATCATAGTTAAGTAACAAAGATTTGTAATGTTCAGATATGTCAAATTAATTTGGAGGGTGAATTATGCTTAAATAAGTGTATACAACATTTCACTTTTAAGGTACTTCAAAATAAAAAGTGAATTATAGAAAGGTTTATAATTAGGTGGAGCCTGGAAAATCTGAAGTAGCAAAATTTGAGAAGTAGTGGAGCTCTAGTATGTGACTTATATTTAAAATGTAATTTAGAATGCTAATAGTGGATGGGTTCTGAGAAGTTATCTTCTAAAATCTCCTTTGTCAGTAAGAAACTGAAGTTTTAAGGATCAGCACTTGGAGCAAGGTCATAAGGTAACAGTGCATCTAATTCCAATTACTGATGAGTCCTTGATATATATTTTTTTTAATCAGTAAAATGACATGTAGGAATTTTGTACTCCAGGAAATTTATTACAACACAAAATTGCCATGAATATATGTATAAGAATAACAGAATTTTTATATTCCTTAAAAATTATACTGTGGAGAGAACTTAGACATAATACTTTTAAACACATGGTAACATCAAGAGCAATGAAACAGAATGGGTTCTACTTAAATTTGTTTCTAGAAACACTTTGTATAATTGGAAGGTATCTTTGGATAAGCTTTATGGAAACTTTTCAAGTTAGAAGATTTCAGCTGGTGTGACTAAAGGGTCACTTTTAAAAAACATCCCTCTATATTAAAATGAAATGTGTCCAATCTTTAGAGAAAAGATCTTAGAGTTTGCAGATGATCCTAAAATTGGAGCTAGGGGAAATAATGAGGAACAATGCAATCAGATTCAAAAAGATTTGGAATGTTTAGGTGATTGGGCCAGCAGATGGCAAATGCAGTTCAAATGTAAAATAATTATCTTAGGAACAAAGAATCAATCATACAGCACACTTATCAGGAAAAAAAATTGTGAGTTATTGTAGGAAAACCATTGAAACAGTTAACCCAGTGCACAGCTGCAGCAAAAAAGGCAAGCAAGAAACCAAATTAGCAGACGGATAGAATATAAAGCAAGAGGCAATACTTATAGTGTTTTAAGAAACTTGCTAGACCCCATCCAAATTACTCAGGCTAGTATCGGTTGGTAGAACCACTGTAGGAAGAGTGAATTTTTGCCTTGTACATAGACTAGAAATTGCACCAAACAAATCTAATAAATAATGTTAGAGTATGCACTAATTTTTAAGAACTTTCAGTTTGCAAACTTTCACAGACACGAGTAGTCACAGAATTAAAGCTGCTACAATTTTGTCCACTACCACAAATGGGCCTTAGTAGAGGATATTTCTGGTGACCACTGCCTAGGGTCTTAACAAACCCTCTTTCTTGTTAAGATGGGATGCTGCCTCTCACTTTTCCAGGCCAAGGAAGCCCAAATGCTGTCATGAGGTCCTTCTGAAGATTGAGCCCTGCATTGTGGTAGCTAGAGGGAATGATGTGGGCTTCTTGAGAGCTGATGATGGTGTTCCTTCCTGGCCTGTGACCCTTGTTGTTGTAACTTAAGTTGCAGGCTTCCTTCCAAACTATGGAAGCAGGAATTTTTCTCTAATTTTATCATCCCTTGTTCTTGACCAAGTTGACCAAGCCTGATTCACCAGCCTTGTGGTTTTTTTTTTTAATTTTTTGAGCTATTCAGTGTCTAGCCAATAAATTCCCTTTTGATTTATATTAACCAGAATATGTGTCTGCTGTTTATAATCAAGAGACTTACCTGGCATAGTGGTGGTGGTCTGATATTTTAGTCTTGGCCCTTACATTGTCTGTCTGTCGTATAGTGTGTGTGTTTTGTGTAGAGTAATGTCTTAATATAAATAAGTTGAAAAGCAAGAAGAATTTGTACCAGTACTATCAACATTTATAATTATAAAATCTAACTTTATACATACAATTGAAGTGTCACTGTTTAAAAAAATCTCCTATGGTATCAAGTAAGTTTGTGAGAAGAGTACTTAAATTTCTTTGTTATATATTTGATATCTCTTAACTTTTTCATTTGAAGGAAACAAATTCAAGTTGCATGATTTTCTTTGTGTCACTGAAGTAGTAGATAGTAGAATTAGGAATACTGTCTCAAGGTTTGATTCCTTCATCATTTTTTTATATTAAATTTTTTTATGTTGGATATTGAATGGAATTTTTTGAAAAACAATACTTGTGAATTAGTAATTGTGGATTATGCTTTAGGTTTTGTGGTGAGTTGATTGGTTAATATGTAGAATTGATTTTTATCACACAAGCAGTGTTTTAAATAGTTTTCCATTTTCTATTTATCACTCATTATATTGACTCATTTGTATTGTTCATTATTCAGATGCTTGAAGCACAGTCACATGCAGAGTAAAGAGGAAAGGAAAAAGATTATTTTGGGGAGTAGCGTGCAGGCCCATTTCCTGGAAAGAATTTGAGACTCTGAGACCTTTTTATCTTTGTAAAAGTGATATAGAACTCTACCCTTAGATAGGTGTCCTTGAGCCTATTAACTCCTATGTCTGTAGGTTGCCAGAACTCTTATCCTGTCCTAAGACCTTCATGTATGGTGGCATTCATGGTATGTCCTGCTTTCCAAAATAGGTGTTCCAGGATTCAAATTTGATATTCTCTCCCATTCTATCCCATGATGTATTATGCACATTGTTAGGGAAAACTGTAAGACTGAATTGTTTTCAACGTCTGTACAAATACTTGATTGGTTTTTACTTTTTTTAGATATTATTATAAGGAAGAAAATACTTGTGAACATAATTGTTCTTTCTATTTCTTAATGGTACTTGAAATTTTAGTATGTCTTACTGAAGGTAAAAAGTGTGTAGCATTTAGGACAATGTCTTTGATCCTGTTGCACAGTTAGAGACAGCTCATATCACATGACTTTATGGTAAGGAAAATCAGTGTATTTGGGAAATTAACTATTTTAAGTGTATGAGTGTTAAGGTCAGTTGAAGTCTTAAATTCTAAACTTTAGATTATTTTTCTTTGTAAAAACAGAATAAATACCTTATTTATTTTTTGATACATGCTTCCATAAACACACATAAAGAGTATGGGATACAGGGCTGAAATACTACGTGGAAAATTAAATTCTGCAGTTCATAAGTCAGACTATTGACTGATATCTAAGTCTGCAAGGTAGCATGATGCTCCATTTAGGAGAAGACTTAAGACCTGGTAATCTAACTTCTTTGTTCTTCCAGGAGGAGGTTTTTACTTTCCTTGTCTACATGCAGGTTTACCTCTATGGCAATAGGGTTTGCAGTTAGCCTTTTCTGTTGGCATTTGCAGTTGAGTTTCCTGGCTGCTGTTGATACCCTTAGTACCTCCTGTAGGAGGCTGCTACCCTTGGCTGTTTCTGGCCAATTCCTAGATAAAAGATGCAGGCTTTTTGTTAATCACACCTTCACTTTCATGTAGTGCATATGGGTAGAAATGAGGTCTGTGGCTAAGGCCTGCTTTTTTACCTGTTGTGGATATTCAGAGGCTATGTTTTCCTTTTCAAAAAACTTTATTTTAAATAATTTCAAAGACCAGTTTCTCTAGGTTGCTTAATTTTATCGTGAGATTTCCCTATGTTTAATTCTATTTTTCTGCCTGCTTCCTTTCCTCCCTCTATTCCTTCCTTCTCTTTTTTCTTACAATTTTGGCTATTCTTTTTTTTTAAATTTTTTAAAATTGTAGAAGGACCTTTATTTTATTCATTTTCATATGTGGTGCTGAGAATTAAACCCAATGTCTCTCACATGCTAGGCAAAGTGCTCTACCTCTGAGCCACACCCCTAGCCCAATTTTGGCTATTCTTGCTGAAAGAAAACAATAATGTTAGAGAATTCTATGTAAAAATGCATTTTTGTCAGTTTATTCTAAAATTATTGGGTGGTTTACTAGTGAAGGATTAAATCTGTTTTAACAGTTTTAATATAAAAATGGGATCTTAAACATGTATTTTTTAAATAGCATTTTATAGGCAGGAAAGATAAATATACATTTCTTTTTATAGTTTTAAGGATGCACCACCATAATTTAAAAATTCCCTATTGAGGGAGTTAGAATTTTCACTATTATATATACAATACTGCATTCAAAATTACTTGTGATAATATTTGTATGCCCTTTTATTGTTTCCATAAGATAAATTCCAGAAGTGGATTTACTGGATAAAAGGTAATTAGAAGTCCTCTGGTAAGTGCCAAAAGCTACCAGTTTTCTTTCCCAGCAACAAATTTTGAGATTCCTGGATTTTTCACATCAATAGCAACATTAATACTTAAAAAGAAATATTTGTGCTAATTTTATAGGAGAAAAGTAGTATCATTTTAATGTACTATTTGTACTTATTTTATAATTTACCTTGTAATATTATTTACTTGTTATTCAGGTATTTTCCTCATGTTTATTTAAGTAATAAATTATATATTAAGATAAACTTTTTCCTGGCATACTGCCATTTTTTTTCATAAGAATATTTTTATAAAATACTTAAATATATTTATCAAAATTTTAGAAATTTTATATTATTTGTATATTGGTCTTTAAAATATTGGACTTTTGTATTCTGTTTTATTTGGGGACTTATAGCCATTTTTAATTTCTATATAATCAAATGAACTGCATAAAAATTCATCTCTAGTATCTAAGATACAAAAACATTTTAGTTGGCCTAGGACTTTTAAATATTAGTTTAGGTACATATATTCCTACTGGCTTTGTAGACCACGATGTCCAAACAAACCTTATGATCATGAATATAGGAAAAGGGCCACTGGAACTGGTCCTGCTAACTGTGACAAGTGCCAGCTTCTGCATCTTTGAAGGTACTCATCTGGTACAGTGTTGTTCATTCATAGTATTATGTCCATGAATAAGAAATAAAATTTAAGACACAACCCATATACAAAGAAAGGTGGAGTATCCCTTATCTGAAATGCTTGGGACCAGGAGGGTTTCAAGTTTGGAAGTTTTCTGGACTTTGGAATATTCACCTAAGAAATATATTGAGGATAGAACTCAAATCTAAACACAAAATTTGTTTGTTTTATATACACTTTATATATATAACTTAGAAGTGATTTTTATACAATTGTTTTTTTTTTTTTTGGTGGTTTTGTTTTTAAATTGTGCATCTGCCTCTACACTGCAACTTAGTACATGAGGACAGCTGTGAAATTTTACAATTCTGGATTATGTTGGTGCTCAAAAAGTTTTTACTTTTGGAAGATTTTGGATTTAGGATTTTAGAATTAGGGATGCTGATCTTCCACATGTGTATGTATTCTTGAATTCTTTTTGTGGGTTATACAATGGCAAGTCAGTTTTAAAAAATGTTATATGTAATTCACTGAAGTTGCTTTTATTTTTCACCAATGGTGTTAGTAGAGTTTGAGAAACATTGGCCTAGTGGATCTTTAAATGACCACTTCAGATGCCTTCTGGGGCTAACCTGATAATGATGTAAATACCTTACTACTTTAGCTAATCAGAAAGTCTGGGTTCCATCTAAAGGCATTCAAAATGAAACAAAACACTGTATTAGGCCAACAAACACTTTCAGGTGAAATTCAGTGTTCTAACTGAGCCCAAGTCTTAGTCCAGAGACAGAAACAAACCCAAAGATGTATATTATTCCAAAAACTTGAAAATATATAAAACATAAGCTCATTACTATGTCAAATTGCTATAAAATGTTTTAAGCAGAAAGTGCATGTCAGGCAGTGGAACTTTGAGGAATGTGGTTTTCAGATGTAGATCTTTTAGAACTTTCCATGTTCCCTCCTGCTCTTAAATCCTTTGGCTTTGCAACAATTTATAGCCATGAAAATTAGGAGATAAAATAGCCTTATCCAGTTTTTCTGTTTTGATAAGAAATGCCTGTGATAGGATGTAAGAGAAATGTGAAAGATTATTCTAGGTATCTGGGTTACTCTGTAGATAGATTAAAGGGAAAGTGAACTTTGTCCTTGATATGTCAAGGTAAGGTGATGATGCAGTATCCCAGCATCTGTTTCTAAGCAGATATGCTGATGAAAAGTCACATAGGAAAAGTTCAGTGTCATTGAAAAAATGCAATAGCATTTGGATACCTACTAAATTTTCTGCATCTGAGTATGCATACACAAAATTATGATCTTATTTTCTGGTTTTAGGGGCAAGACTATATGTACCTTCAAGAGAGATCATGATATACAGCTATTAAGGCTTACTTTAGTGACTTGGGTAATTGTAATAGAACCATGGAGCCATTAGGCTCCAGATGGAACTTTAATCTGGCTTCTGATTGAGCGGAGGAGTGTCTTTGCAGAGTCTCTGAGCATCTGTTAACGAAATATATAGGACATTATTCAAGATTTGTACAAATTAACTCACCTTTGGGTTATAATTCAATTTTTCTTTATTGAGAAATGTACTGTAAACAGTTTTGTGCAATTAAATAAAAGTAACCTAAACTCATTATCTGTTAACTGGTCACATATATTTTTGTGATTGAACTCAATGGATTAATGAATTTATGTACACTTTTAAAGATTGTAATTTATTTATAAAATACGAAGTGTTGTTTCCTAATTTGAAGTAACTTTCACGACGTTATCTACTTTAGAGAAACCATTTAAAAATAATTATGGTGGATCCATCTCTGAATGACAGAAACCCCCAAATAATTTACCTTATTCCAGAAGGAAGTTTGTTTTTCTCTCATATTGCAAATTTTGTAAGTAGAGGAGACTCTAGGGCTTGATCTTTAAGCACGGTATGAACCAAATACTAACTTGGTTTATCTGTGTTTCCTATTTATCCTCAGGCTAGTTTCCTTCTTGTTTTAGTGTGGTTATAATCTGAAGTTGGAACAACAAACATCCATTAGTTTCAGCACAGAAATAGAAGTTTCATAATCACATACTAAAAGTTGTTTTCATTTTACCTGTTTAGACCCCATGGTCACCTTTAGACCAGTAATAATCACTGTATGCTGTTTGGTTTAAATACGTCTGGGTTTCTGAACCAGCCCCGGAGCTAGGATATGATCTGGGGAAGTCAGTGTCTTCTGAATCACTGGGGAGGTAGGTAAGAATGGATGTTGCATCTACAATTACTGGAATCTCTACTGTAAACATTGAAAACTTTCTAATCCATTCTACGATTTGAGGTTTTAGGTTCTTTCTCTTCAAATTTATTAATATTGCTTTTATTAATTATTCTCCTATTTATAGGAAACAGAAATTAAAATTGTACACTGGACAGGAATATTAGATACTTTGTAGTTCCTTTTGTTAGGTAGGAGATATAGGGTGTGGGGAAGGGATAAAAAGGGCAGACCACCACTTAGGGCCCTCAGTCACAACTCAAACTTCACTTGTCTGTCACTCTACCTGTGAAGGAAAACTGGACATTTTTCTGTTCAAGGGAGGAAACTAGAAGACCACAAGGAAGGCCCTGAAGGGAAAGTCCCTGATCTTGGGCATGTGCTGACCTAAAGTTAACTTGTTACTAGTTAGCATTGAGATTTACTCCCTCAGTGCATTTTCTGAGATGGGGCAGGGGACTGCAGAGAAGAAATTGTCAGATTCAGCTGTCAATCACGGTGACAGACTCAGATCTATCCAGGGGAAAAGGGGAAGAACTAGCACATCCCAATAAAACCAAGCTCCGCTATGTAGACAGGGCCTTGAGCTTCTTCACAGCTCTGCCACTCTGCTTTCCCAGAGTGAACTTCATTTTCAGTAAACCTTTGCTTTGCTTGCCAACCTCTTCCTTCACTCAGATCCTTTTGGTGGGATGCCAAAAACCTGGACCTGAGACCCCCTAGGAACCCATGCTTTGGTAATACTTTGGCTTTTTTTATTATGTAGATCCTGGAAAAAATATAAACATTACCTGGTAGATGTGAAGTATAAGGTGATTGTATTGTTAAATAAATGTTAGTGACATTTTCTGAAAAAACGGTCATATATCACCACTACATTTTATTCCTTTCTCAGAAGAAAGCAAACAGTTCTGTGAACCTACAGTCCTCAGCAGGCTTCCTTTTCATGTATAGCTAAGCCTCTTTTTATTTTTTCTTATAAATTGAAGTATAATTTACGTGCAGCAGAATGATTTATTTTTAATTTTTTAATTTTCTTTTTGTTTTTTTGTAGATGGACACAATACCTTTATCTTTGTCGTGCTGAGGATCGAACCCAGTGCCTCACACATGCAAGACGAGTTTTCTACCAAGCCACAAACCCAGCCCTCAGTTAAGTTTTAATGACTGAGAATAAAGGTTGGAAATTAGTTATAAATCCATAGCAGAAAGTTCTTATCCTGAATCTAAGTTAGCAAATATTCAAAAAATAGCCTGTAAGAGAAAAAAAAATTCTCAAGGAGTACTAGAGCAAATGTAAATTTTTGGGTATGTCTATCCCTGATAGTTTTTATATGTAGGTTTTCTTGGAAAGTTGCAAGGTTGTTTTTCTGCCAGTTTATCCCCTGTTCTTAAATTTCCGTTGCTCCTTCATATGTCAGATATACAGTGTTGCAAATATTGGTAATTTGGAATTTGTGATAAATTGATGGAAGGTAGTTTTAAATCATCATTAAACATCTTGATAAATAGCCAGATAAACAATAATTCTGATTACCTTTGTAAGGGTTAAGAAAACAAGGCATTCCTAGATGCTTTCTTTTCCCTTCTCCCTATATCTAACAGGTCTTATTGATTCTCTATGATCCCTGTCTCTAGAATCAGTTCTGCATATTTTGGTTTGGACTTCACTTACCTTTATATTGACTCCCTATCTCTGTACCAAGATATTCATATGATACACATTATTCTATACCTTGGCCTTTCCTCTTTGAAGGTTTTTTTTCACTTTCCAATCTATTTGAACCCATAGATTCACTCATTCTGTTTTTAGAGCTTTGTAGTATTCCAAAGTAGGAATGTGTAGTGTATAATTAAAATCTTTTCAATGTTCTTGTTAAAGGGTCCCAACCCCTCCTCTCTAATAGCTGTTCTTGGTCATGGCATGGAATATATACTTCCCAAGGATAAGTGAGTCTGAGCCTGAATCTTGCATGAGCCTTTGGAAATCCTGTTCCCCAAGTTTTGATATACCTTCCTGGTTGAGGGTTTCTTTGTGGCAGGAACTTAAGTGCTTCAGATATCAAAGTAGACAAAGATTATAAACTCTCTAATGGTCTGACTTCCTTTCTTCCAGTGGTTTAATAATTTTCAGCAGCTTGCTTTTTCTTGGCTGGGAATCGTGTTTTTCTTGTGCTTTCACTTTTCTTCATTGACATGTTACATGTTTTTTTTTTTTAGTACCCTTCTCCTTTTTTTTATTCATTGTGAAGCTTTATTTCATGAGATTTTTCCTGTTCTGGACTGCTGGGCTGTTTACTAAGAGTGCTTGTAATTTCTTCTGAACTTAACTCCCTTGTACTAGATTTTTGAGTTGTTTGAGGATGCAGTGGCATTATAATTTTTTTTTTTAGCATATAGACAGTGTACTTAGAACTACACATAGTAGGAAATCAAATATCCAACTAAATGGACTTTAGTGGAATAACTGTAGATATCTAATAATGTTTTTGTTTGCAAAAAGTAATTGAAATTTTTATTAATAAATTGGAGTTTCAAAATGGCTTTATAGGAATTAATATTTTGAGAGTTTAAAATCTACCCAGAAGAACAGATGCAGAGAGTTGCAAAGTTTCTAAAGAGATGGAATCACTGGTGGGCTTGCAAATATAGGCCATTTACCTGACTGTATCAATGAAGCTAAAGAAAGATTATGCCCATTGAGGGCAGGGAGTAGTCTGCCATCTTTGCTAAAGGAGAGGTCCAGATCTTGAAGTTGGTGCTACTCAATTCAGACTTTACTAGAAGATTTTTAATATTATGTTTTTTAGTCTCTCTATATAGACATATTTAGGGAGTTGAAGGTGGATAGTCCAGATTTTCTTTGCAGATGGAATAGTGATCAAGAGGTAGATTTGAGCTGGGCATGGTGGTG
This sequence comes from Ictidomys tridecemlineatus, assembly GCF_052094955.1. Classification (NCBI taxonomy): domain Eukaryota; kingdom Metazoa; phylum Chordata; class Mammalia; order Rodentia; family Sciuridae; genus Ictidomys; species Ictidomys tridecemlineatus. The sequence goes on along the minus strand of NC_135485.1, from coordinate 82,407,950 downwards.
TATGCTTATAATCCCAGCAGCTTCAGAGGCTGAGGCAGGAGGATCTAGAGTTCAAAGCCAGCAACTTAGTGAGACCCTAAGCAATTCACTGAGAGCCTGTCTCTAAATAAAATATAGGAAGGGCTTGGGGATGTGACTCAGTGGCCAATGGTTAAGCATAACTGGGTTCAATCCCCAAAAGAAAAAGGTAGATTTGAGCAGACATAATTCAAATTCTGGCCATGTTACTTGCTTGTTGTGTGTCCTTCTTTGGCAAGCTTCTATCAGAATATAATTTTTGATCAGTGTGACTGAAGGTCAGACCTGGAGTCATTAAATCCTTAGGGTAATGACTACCTTCCCATGAGGAGCCGGCCATCCTGTCTCCCCTTAAGCCTATACCTCATTTCATCAGCATTGTGGGCCCATGTGATCAAACTATTCCCCCTATTTGAACATGTATTTCTATATGTATATATGTGTATGTTTGGTAACTAAATATTCAGTTCATTGACTTATGTTGGAAAAAATATCTGAAAACATATGAAATGCATTTAGAACACTACTAGCCTCCTATTTAAAAAGAAAAGGTAGTATTTGATATATCCTAGAACATGCTTCTTAAGAATAGGGTCTGGGTCATCTTTATTTTTGTTTTACTGAGTTGTGTTTGAGGGGAACATCTGAAGTTATTTTAGGTTTAAAAGATTGTGTGCAGCAGGAAGATTATTGTGGGCTCTGATAGGATTCTGAAAACAGGACTTTGTTTTAAGATTATAGGAAGAACTTTTGGTTTTAAGGCAATTTATCAGAACAAACCTTACCTTTACTTCCCAGCTACTGTTTGTTTCCATATTATTTTGGCTTGTGTTGTTACTTTCTTGCTGTAGCAACTAAAGCAGAAGGCCATTTTCTCCAGAGATTATTAATTGAAATTGTTTGAGGGGCACAAAGAATCTGAAGCAGCCTGTCCTTTTAAGCTAAGTGGTGAAGTTTGCTGATCAGAGCTTGAACTGGTACCTACCTAAAGCCTGTCTCATTGTTGCTGACATGGCATTGAAGAGGCTGGGTTCAAGACAACATGTTTTAGAAGGTGATTGTGACTGCCAGTTTCAGTAAAATAGACCATAGGGGCTGAGAAAATGGCTCCCTTCAAATCTGAATGCTGTTCCATGGGAAGGATGTTGTGTGAATACAGGAATATGCTGTTTGATTTGCTGAATAATAACAGTGTCAGTTTCCTAGAGTTGCTGTTACAAAGTACCACAGACTGGTGGCTTAAACACAGAAATACATTATTTTATAATTCTTGGAGCTAGAAGTCTGAAATCAAAGTGTTAGTGGAATTGATTCTTGGAGAGTGAGAACCTGTGGTCTTAAACCTTGATTATTTAAATGTCTTAGTCTTTTTAATAATTAGTTGATTTAATAAAGATGATGTCTTATCAGTATTCTATTTATATAGTTATTTACAGTATTTGGATGTCAGTTTGTTGCATATGATTAATAAAATTGGAAAGTTTACAGAATTCATGTTGGTGGGTTTTGTTTTGAAAATTGATCCTTTTGGTTAGCATATACATTTTTAAGACAATTCAGTAGGATGAAATCTGTTTCATAATATCATGATAGCAGAGTTTTATGTCTAGTGACAATGATTAATTATGTCAATCTCTTTTTAATCTTTGTTTTAATGTATCTAAAAGGTTACAGCTTTAAAATTAAATTTGATTAAACTGGTTTTTCAGTGTTATTTTAGTCTGCTAAGATGTGTTTTCCTCATTTTAATGTTAAATATATTATTAGCTTAAACTTATAGTTGTAGTAGTAACTTAAAGGAATTCCAAGTGTTTTATTTTTTCCTTTTGACTTTGCATTTTAATTTTGAAGTCTTCTTTTGAAAATTTCAATACTTAAATTCTACTTAACCTGATTTCTAAAATTTAATTACCCCTACATAACTGTTTAAGGAATCTACCACCTCATCACAAAATGAATGTATATATCTTAAGCAGATGCAAATTTTACAAATGAATTATTGCCATTAGAATAACCCCTCTACTTCTTACTCAATTTATTTTAACGTTTTCCTAATATATGTGTTCATGAAACAAATTAAAATTGGTTGCTTAGGCCTCATTTATTCCTCCCTTCTTTTTTTTCTTTTTTATTTTGAAATAATTTTAGAGTCATGGAAATAGAACCTTTCACCCAGCTTCCATTGATGTTAACATCATATATAAACATAGTATAATTAAAAAATTGTTATGGAACTATGAGCTAAATTACATATTATTCATATTTCATCAGTTTTCCTACTGCTTCCTTTTTCCTTTTCCAAGATCCATTCTAGGAACTCACATTGCATTTAGTTGTCATTTTAGTCTTTGCCTGTGTGATAGTTCTTCAGTCTTGTTTTTTTATGACTTTGAGACTTTAGAATAATACTGGTTAGTTACATTGTAGAATATTTCTAAACATGGGCTTTTCTGATATTTTCTTGTGATCAAATGGGGATTATACATTATTGGGGAAGGATATTACAAAGGACATATCTGTGTATTCACAATATCAGATCAGTGGTCCACGGTGTCTTATTATTGGTCATATGATGACTTTTAAACATATAGTTGTTTTTGATACATTCATAATGTTGTGGAACTCAGCACCTCTCTTTAGTACCAAAATATTTTCATCAATCAAAAGAAAACTTGTAAGTGTTAATCACTGACCTCCCCATACTGGACCCAATCTGTGTTTTTACTGTATGGTTTTGTTTATTTTGGATATTTCAAGTAAGTGTAATCATACAATAAGTGACCTTTGAGTCTGGCTTCTTTCATGTTGAAATGCTTTTAAGGTTCACAGTTCAGCATATACCAGCACTTCTTTTCTTTTTATATATACATTTTTTTTAGTTGTTGATCACAATACCTTTATTTTATTTATTTATTTTTATGTGGTGATAAGGATCAAACCACAGTGCGCTTTGTATGTGCTAGGTGAGTGCTCTACCACTGAGACACAACCCCAGCCCAGCACTTCATTTCTTTTTATGACTGAATAACAGGTCATTGGGTGTATACACTAAGTTTTCCATTTATCCCTCTTGGATATCTGAGCTCTTTCTCTTTTGAATGGTGCTATTAGGAACATGTATATTTATTTATTAAATTGTGAGGTTCATATGGTAATTCTAATAAACTTTTGGGTTGATATTTAATTCTTTTGGTTTTCATTTTCATTTGAGTAAAGAGACTAATTTTGTTACAGAATGATTAGGGTACCACAAAACTCAGAGTAAAAAATATTCTTTGTAGATTTCAAATGTCAAAGTAAGCTATGTTTTAAAAGCTGAAAATATTTGTCATTTTGATGGAGCTGTTTTTTTCTGGACTTAAGTGTTGACAGACTGTACCTCCTTTTCCATTTATAATGATAAAAAGATACAATGCTAGAGTGCACCAATTTGTTGTCTTTTGCTCTATCAATTGATGTTGTATTGCTTTGTCCTTATTTTGGACAGTTTATCTCCTAACATACAGGAAACTTACCAGTATAAGGAAAAATCTAAAATAAATACTGAATTATACTTGAAGGAAGTTTATATAATTTTAAATATTTTTTAAATTTAATATTTGAGATTCTTGATAGTTTTGAACCTTTCTCTATAATGATTTATTTCCACATGATAAGCTGATGTATTGATTTTTAAAAATGCTCTATACTTCTCCATGTAGCAGGTAGAGAAAGGAGAGGAAATAATTTTGTGAGAAACTTGTGATAATTATATGGCAAATGAGAATAGAATGTACTCTATTATGAAAAATAAGGACTATAAAGGGTATTTTTAAATCTGGTTTTTCTTGTGAGAGTAGGAAGTTTTGTTCGTGGTCTTGTCTGTTCAGCAAATAGAAATTTGTGTTGGTTCTTAAACAGATTAAAATCAAGTCTCATGTTATCTTATTACAAAAAAATTAGTTTCTAATATGCCGAAAATTTGTTGCCCTAGGAAATCTCCTTTCCCCCATGAGTAAGAAGATCTTTGCAGGCCTGCTGTCCCTCTCATGGTTTTCATTCTCATTTTGGGGTTTTCATACAGAGTTTTTGGGATCTTGACCCTCTGGTTTGTTAAGAGTTGCAACTCTTGCATTTTTTTGATACTGGGGATTGAACTAGGGCACTCGGCTACCGAGCTACATCCCCAGACCTATTTTGTATTTTATTTAGAGACAGAGCCTTACTGAGTTGCTTGGCACCTCAGTTTTGCTGAGGCTGGCTTTGAACTTGTGATCCTTCTGCCTCAGCCTCCTGAGCCCCTGGGATTATAGACACTTGCCACCATGCTCAACTCTTGCATTTTTACCTGCTTGGGCTTTAAGTTCTGAAACAAAGCTTTTGGACTTTTTGTGACCTAACAGTAGATATTTGGTATTGACACTGATCCTGTACCCCAATGAACTCTACTGGAATGGGGAGGAAAATTTGGAATTCTTTGACAAGGAGTAAATGGACACAGTATTGGATAACAATTTGAAGCTGAAGAACTTTATTTCTGCTAATAATCTGAAGAATTGAGCGTTACTGTGAGGACCTAGTCTAATACAGTTTTGATAATGTGACTTATATTAGATACTTCTGAAGAATAAATGGTAGTCTGTCTTAGACTAGTATCATTGCATTTCTAGTATGGAGACTTGGAAATCTCATTAACTTCTTGGAGTTCAGTATTTTTTTTTTCCTGTCTTTCTCACTGCTAAGTTCTTCTGGTGGTTAGTTATCTAATAGTTATCAGTGTCATTGTTTCAGACAGTTGCTGAGATTTTGGTAGCCAGGCTTACTGACAGTTGAATATTGGACCTTGTATGCAAGATTTAGAATACATGTATATTCTTGAAAGCTTATTGATTGTAAAGCCATATATGTGTTATAAAAATTCTGTTTTTGGAAACTTGTTTTTCTTACTTTCCTTAAAGGTGGAAGTGTGACTCTTCCTGAGTGTTTAATTTTTAAATAAAAATATTATATTTTAAAGATACTGTTTAAGAACTACTTTTTTTAAAAAAATATCTTTTTAGATGTTGATGGACCTTTTATTTACTTATTTATATATGGTGCTGAGAATTGAACCCAGTGCTTCACGCATGCAAGGCAAGTGCTCAACCATTAAGCTACAACCCCCGCCCTCAGTGTGAATTTCTAAAAAGGAATAATGTTCCTTCAACAGCTTTAAATCAGGTGTAGGGAAGGTAGTTTTATAAATTCAAAGCCACTGTGTGAAAGGCCTGCATTGGAGGGATGGTACTAAATTAAAAGGGGATGTATTTTGTGTGTGTTTAAGGAAATATGTTTGGCTTATAGAATTTTCTCTTTTCCTTTTGGATTTTTTTCAAAATCATTGCTTTTTTATATTATTATTTATGAAACTAAGTAAAAAAAGATATTTTGATCATAAGCATATGTACATATATTCATCATCATTACTAGAATCCAGCTACTTTTCACCACCTCTTCTCCATTCCAAGCCACCATTGTTTCTCACCTGAGATATAAATTTGGGAAACTGTCACAATGGGAACTGATAGTTGGATGAGACTGTTAAATAAAACAACAGCCGTGACAAAAAAAATTAGAGTGGGGGTGGGTAAAATAAGAAAGCAAGTACCCAGGGAGTGGGGTTGTGGCTCAGTAGTATAGCGCTTACCTAACAAGTGTGAGGCATGGGGTTCGGTCCTTAGCACCACATGAAATAAATAAATAAAGTAAAGGTTTTGCATCCATCTACTAAATGTTGATCATTGTAGTGCTACTATTTTGCTAGATTTTGAAGGAGTTTATGAAATGGAAGTAAATGATGATTTAAAAAAAACTTTAATTGTAAAGTGAATTAAAGATAGGAAATAAAAATATGCTCAGGTGCTTTTGACAATAAACTTTAGGAATCCTCTGGAATCATAGTAAAACCACTACTGATTTTCAGATAACACTCAGATACAAGAAACAAAATACTGGTAAAACATGGTAAGAAGTCAGTGCAGAAATGTCACTGGAGGCTGTATAGCTGGACATGGAGCTGTCATAGGACTCTCATTTTTGCCACCAGCAAAGTGGTACTTTTAAGTTGGGCTATGGTTTCACTAAGAATAATGAACTGGGACCATTTATTCTAATATCAGAAAAAAAAATTCTATATACTATTGATGTTGTAGAGTATACCTCACCTGTCAGAATCTGTCCAAAATAGCAACTAATAGTATAGCATGATTGAATTACCGAATCAATTTGGTAAAAGAATTAAAAATGTGAAAAAGTCACAGATCTTCTGAGAAGGGGTAGAGGAATATTTTTCTCTTTTTGTCAAAGCTTAGTGCTTAAAGCATTGTGTAGTGTTGGTGCCTTTCAATAAAGACTTAACCCACTGAAGAAGACACAGAAATACAAAGAGATAATCATGGATTAGGAAAGTGAACATATGAAAAGAAAATCAGAGACCTTTTTTTGTGTATATCCAGTGAGCTTTTTGAGTTTTTTTATAAAATCTAATGAAATGTTCATAGATCCACTTGGATGTCCTACATAGATTGTTCTATATGAAAAACAACAATTTTGCCCCCTTCTGTTTCTTTCCTTTTTACTCAATGTTTTTTTCCTCCTCTGTCTTGATCTTCTAGTACAGTCTTGAGTATAGTGGGAATAATGGGCATCAGCATTATATATATATATATATATATATATATTATATTATATATAATTTTTTAAAAGGAGCTTCTAATGTGATGTTTACTGTAGATTTTTTTGAAAGATACATTTTGTTCACTTCATCACATTTCCAGTTAATTGTTTTAGCATTTAATCTCGTGTGATGTTGAATGTTATCAAAATAATTTTTGATCTATTGAGATGATGCTATAGCTTGGCTCATAATGGCTCACCTACTATACAGTATTAACAGATAATCCCCACTAAACAGAGGATTATAAAGTGAGATGACAGAGATGATTGTTAGCCTGTTTGCCAAGACCAGTTATTTTTCTCCTTGATTACTGTAGGTCCTGTCTGGATTTTGTAGGCTATGAGAGAACTATTGCTATCAAAGTGAGCAGAAATCAAGCTGAATAGAGGGTCTGGGAGGGGCCTGTCAAAATGGCAAATGTAATCTAGCTCTTTGTTTTGCCCTTTAAACTCACCTTGGTTTCTTTTCCTTCATAATCTCTGAAAACTTTAGGTTTCAAATAAAAAATAAAAAACATAGTTAGATACAGTTGTGTCAAGTTGTTAGATTGCTAATGTGGATTTACATAATGTAGAGTTGGAAGTAAAGATTGAAGAGAGACTGTAAGCCACTGGAGGTCATTATGTAAAGCTTTAAAGTGGATTTAATTTTATTCCATTTTTATTCAGTACCATATATGGAAATTAAAAATTTTTTTTCGGTAGTGCACACTAGTTATTGAGAAAATATTTTAAATTGCAGTTTGTATTGATGGATGGTGATTACATCCATCTTAATGCTATTCTTTGAAATCTCCTGCCAATAATGAAGGTTTAAAACTTATTTTCTTCTGTAAGTAGTTACCTGACTTTTTAGATTATTTCTGTGGGAAAATATCTGTATATTACTATCCAAAGAGGTATTCTGGAAAATAGCTGATTTTTGATCTAATAAGTTCTAGTAGCTTTTGCATAGTTAATCATTCTCTTCAGTAAAATTGAATTAACTTTTGAAGGGGAATTTGATTAAGCTACTTCTTTTTCAGTTTTCCTCTTTTTTATTGTGCAGAATATCTAGAGCTGGAACTTTGTTTTATCTGAAATTTTTGGTATCTGCCAGGATCCTTCTTTGGGAATGTAACATATTTCACTAGATTTTTGGTTATTTGTGGTTATGGTTGTTTTTGTTCAATATGGAAATGACCTCTCTGTCAAAGTGTATGTTTTGATCTAAAGATTTTGAAAACCTGAACTGAATCCTAAAAAGATTTATGATAAATAGCCATATTAACTTTTTTTTTCTTGAAGGACATTGTCATATTTAACTATAGTAAACCTTTCTTAGGATTATTTTAATTTCATTTATATATTTCACCATTAGTATAATAAAAATTTCCTTGTAAATTAATAATCACTACTCATAATTTTAATTATTAAAATACTGTACTGTCATCCTTTTATAATTGATTACAATATCCTTATGTTTCAGATATTGGGGATAACCAAAGGTTTGAGTGAAGAATAAAGTAAAAATGCCCCATGAGAGAACACTTTGGTAAAAATTAGACTCTTTTAAGGAGTCTCTGCTTGATATTATTGGGAGGGAAAGAGGATCAGTACGATAGTGATGGAATGAGAGATCTGTTTTACTTCTGTTCTATTCAGTTTGGAAGAGGGAGATGAGTAAGATAAATGTACTAAAAACCAGAGAGCATGTTCATATGGTTTCTTTTTTTTTCCCCAAGAGCATACTACAGAAGATGCAATAATTTGGTCAGTTGTCTACATCTTAAATTAAAAGGTTCATTCAATATTATTAAAAAGTCTGATTTCCAAGTTGCATTATTGGATGTTAAGTACAGGTGTGCGTCAGTGCACCCCCCACTAGGAACATAGGCAGGAAGATTGCAAGTTCAAAGCCAGTCTCAGCAACTTAGCTGAGTTCCTTAGGGCCTTGCTAGATCATGTCTCTAAATAAAATATTAAAAGGGGCGGGGATGTGGCTCAGTTGTTAAAAGCCCCCTGAGTTCAATCCCTGTTAACACCCTTCTAAAAAGTCCCCCTCCCTCCTTTCTGCTTAGAAGCCTCATGAGATTTGTTGGATAAAATTGAGTTAATATATACATGACAATATTTAATGGTATGCTTCCCAAAATGAAGCATACTTTTCTCATCTTTAATTATGGAGGTTGATCAAATGAATCACATAGATATGGTGAACTTTGTTTTCCTGAATGATCAAGTTTTCTAGTTGCTAAAAAGACTATCCTTTCCCTGGTTTAAAATATCTGTACCCAGTACACAAACTGTTCAGGATATAATTTAACCTTTCTGGTATGATTAAAATGATACTTTGAAGTTCTAAACATCAGAATTGCTATAGAGCAGAATTCTAGTTGCTAAAAATTCCAGCTAAACTAGACATTTTTATTACATGTAGTTCAGCACATTCCTTATAATTGAGTTCTACTAAGACTTGACATCCTGAAAAAGTTCTACAGTTTTCTGATGTGCATAGTCCTTAGGATGCTATAAATTTGCTGTGGGTATTTGAATTATGTGGTTTTTGTAAAAATATTTAATACTATATGACTAATACTTGTTAAGGTTAAAGAGCCTACCTCCTTTAGAAAGAAACCATGTTGACGAGTCACTTAATGCAAAGATAATCTGAGAGGGGATAATATTGTGGCTCAGTGATAGAGTGCTTCCCTAGCATGAGTGAGGCACCTGGTTCAATTCTCAGCACCATGTATAAATGAATAAAATCAAGGTTCAATGACAAATGTTTTAAATGTTTTCTTTTTAAATTAAAAAAAATATATACTCACATATATACATATATATTTTAAGTAAAATTTAAAAAAAGATGACCTGAGATTGTTAATCATATGAAGCATAGGAAGGCTGGCCCTGTTTAAAAAAAAATTTCTGGTCAACTGCTTTAAAAAATTTTTACTTCAAAGAAAGGTCTTTGTTTAGGAAGACTAGCCTAGAAGAGAAATGTAGCAATCTAAAGATGGTTTTCGGGGATGTGGTAGCCTGGCTCTAAGTGAATTCAAAATATGGCTTTCAGCCAATTGATAGTGACTAAAGTTATGTTAAGTGATTGGTGGGTACCAAATATTGGTTTTATTCAACTGGAAATATATTAATCTACTTAGAGTCAAAATAGAGTAATCATACTCCAAAGAAAATATGTATAATACTTTTTTTCCTATATGTTTTCTTTTTTCAAAATCTAATTATTCGTACATGACAGTAAAATGAACTTTGACACATCATATATAAATGGAGTATAACTTCTCATTCTTCTGGTTGTACATGATGTAGAATCATACTGGTCCTGTAGTCATGTATGTACGTAGGGTAATAATCACCAATTCATTTTGCTATCCTTTCTACCCCTAAGCCCCCTCACCTTCCTTCACTCCCCTCTGCCTAATCCAAAGTAACTCTATTCTTCCCTAATTCTATTGTGAAGTAGCATCTGCATATCAGAGAAAATATTCAGTGTTTGGTTTTTGGGGATTGGCTTATTTTGCTTAGCATGATATTCTCTAGCTCCATCCATTTACCTGTAAATGCAATAATTTCATTCTTCTTTAAGGCTGAGTAATACTCTGTGTGTGTGTGTGTATTACATTTTCTTTATTCATCTATTGAAGGACACCTAGATCTGGTTCTATAATTTAGCTATTATGAGTTGAGCTGCTGTAAGCATTGATGTGGCTGAATCACTACTTAAAATCAGTAGTATGCTGATTTTAAGTGCTTTGTGTATAAACCGAGGAGTGGCATAGCTGGGTCAAATGGTGGTTCTGTTTTAAGTTTTCTGAAGAATCTCTATATTGCTTTCCAGAAATTTGCAGTCCCACCAGCAATGTATGAGTATACCTTTTTTCCCCCACATCCTCGCCAGCATTCATCATTACTTGTATTCTTGATAATTGCCATTCTAAATGGAGTGAGAAGAAATCTTAGAACTGAGTTTTGATTTGCATTTCTCAAATTGCTAGAGGTTGAATTTTTTCATATATTTGTTGATGGATTATATTTATTTGAAGTGTCTGTCTCATTCTTTAGCCCATTTATTGACTGGTTTATTTTTATTTATTTTTTTTTTTTGGTGTTAAGTTTTTTGAGTTCCTTATTTATCCTAGAGATTAATGCTCAGTCAGAGGTTCATGTGGTAAAGATTTTTTCCCATTCTGTAGGCTCTCTCTTCACTTTATTGATTTTTTTCCTTTGCTGAAAAGAAGCTTTTCAATTTGAATCCATCCCATTTATTGATTCTTCATTTTACTACTTGCACTTTAGGAGTCTTTTTAAGGAAGTCAGATCCTAAGCTGAAATGGTGAAGAGTTGGGCCTGATTTTTCTTCTATTAGGCTCAAGGTCACTGTTCTAGTGCCTAAGTCTTTGATCCATTTTGAGTTGAGTTTTTGCATGGTGAAAGAGAGGGGTTTAATTTCATTTTGTTACATAAGGATTTCCAATTTTCCCAGAAGCGTTTGTTGAATAGGCTGTTTTTCTTCAGTGAATATTATTGGCACCTTTGTCTAGTATGAGATAGCTGTATTTATCTGGGTTTGTGTCTTCTTTTCTGTGCAATTGGTCTACATGTTTGTTTTGGTGCCAATACCATGCCTTTTTTTGTTATTATGCTCTGTAGCATAGTTTAAGGTCTGGTATTGTGATGTTCCTGCTTAACTCTTCTTGGTAAGGATTGCTTTGGCTATTTTATTTTTCAAAATGAATTTCATGATTGCATTTTCTATTTCTATCAAGAATGTCATTGGGATTTTAATGGGAATTACATTAAATCTGTATAATGCTTTTGGTAGTATGGTCATTTTGATAATATTAATTCTGTCTTTCCAGGAGCATGGGAGGTCTTTCTTTCTTGTAAGGTCATCTTCAATTTCCTTCTTTAGTGTTCTGTAGTTTTCATTGCAGAGGACTTTCACCTGTTTTGTTAGATTGATTTCCCAAGTATTTTATTTTTTGAGGCTATTGTGAATGAGGTTGTTTTCCTAATTTCTCTATCAGTGAATTTATCACTGATATATAGGAGTGCGTTTGATTCATGGGTGTGAATTTTATATCCCAATACTTTGCTGAATTCATTTATTAATTCTAGAAGTTTTCTGATGGGACTTTTTGAATCTTCTGAATATATAATCCTGTCATCTGCAAATAGGGATAGTTTGAGTGCCTTTTTTCCTATTCATAAACCTTTAATTTCTTTCTTCTAATTGCTATGTGAACGTTTCAAGGATTTGTGTTATAGAAATGGTAAAAGAGGGCCTCTTTGTCTTGTTCTAATTTTTAGAGGAATGCTTTAGATTTTTCTCCATTTAAAATGATGTTGGCCTTGAGTTTAGATATATAGCTTTTACTATATTGAGGTATGTTCCTACTACCCCTAGTTTTGCTAGTGCTTTGAACATGAAGGGGTGCTGTATTTTGTCAAATACTTTTTCTGCATCTATTGAGATGGTTATCTGATTCTTGTGGTTAAGTCTGTTGATGTGATGAATTACATTTAGTGATTTCTGTATGTCTAAGCCACCTTGCATCCCTGGGATGAACTCCACGAGAGTGTGGTGCACTATCTTTTAAATACATTTTTGTATGTGATTGTCTGGATTTTATTGAGAATTTTTGCATCTATGTTCATCAGGGATATTGGTCTTAAGTTTATTTTCCTTGATGTGTCTTTGTCTGATTTTGGTATCAGGTTATATTAGGCTCATAGAATGAGTTTGGAAATGTTTGAAATATGTCTGCTCTTGCTTTTCTTGATTGGTAGGCTTTTGATGGTATCTTTTATTTCATTGCTTTAAATTGATTTATTTAAATATTGTATGTCCTCCTGATTCTGTTTGGGTAGGTCATATGTCTCTAGAAATTTATTGACATCTTCAAATTTTTCTACTTTTTATTGTCTTATTGGAGTATAGATTTTCAAAATAGTTTCTAATTATCATCTGTATTTCAGTAGTGCGCATCATGATAGCTACTTTTTCCTCATGTATTTAATCATGTGAATTTTCTGTTTCTCTTCATTAGCATTGATAGGTGTTTATCAATTTTATTTTTTTTCAAAGAACCAATTTTTGTCAATGTTTTTAATTGTTCCTTTTGTTTTCAATTTCATGGATTTCAGCTTAGATTTTAATTATTTGCTGTTTTCTGCTTTTGGTGTTGATTTGTTCCTCTTTTTCTAGGCCTTTGAGATGTAATGTTAGGTCATTTATTTGTTGACTTTTTTTCTTTTAAAGAATGACTTCAATGCAGTGAACTTTCCTGTTAGTATTGCCTTCATAGTATCCCAGAGATTTTGATTTGTTGTATTTCTATTCTCGTTTACCTCGAAGTATTTTTTAAATTTCATCCATGATTTCTTTTGCTATCCATTTATCATTCAATAGTATTTTATTTGCCTCTAGGTATTAGAGTAACTTCTATTTTTTATTTTATCATTGAATCCTAATTTCATTTCATTATGGTACAATAAAATGAAGGATATTATCTCTATTTTTTTCTTGTTTGCTAAGACTTGCTTTGTGGACTATTTTTGAGAAGGATTCCTGTGCTGCTGAAAAGAAAGTGTATTCCCTCATTGATGAATGGAATATTCTCTATATATCTGTTAAGTCTAAATTACTGATTGTATTATTTAGTTCTTCATATGTCATGATAGTCATGATAGTTTTTGTTTGGGTGATCTGCCAAGTAGAGAGCTGTGTTAAAGTGGCTCAGGGGTTAAGTATCCCTGGGTTCAATCTCTAGTACTACCAACCCCCCTTCCAAAAAAACAAAACAAAACAAAAAATGTCTTTAGGTGTCCCTTTCCTAGCCTTCCATGTCCTAATAGCTGAATGTTTTATTTAGGCTTCCACCCTTGGAGAATAATAACCAGTTGCTTCAGAGCCTTTTTTGAATTTTCAGTATCACAAATTGAAAATATTAAAAATTTAAAACAACATCATGATCCTTTGGTTTTTAGAACCAAAAGGCTTGGCATACTATATTTCTCATTTTTTTGTGATTTTTCTCCTGTTTCATTTCACTAATTTATAATAGCTTAACATAGATTATTTGTCATAAGATTTTTGAATATTCTTAATTTAAACATTTGATATACTATGAGACCATAGTAGTAATTTTTCTTGGAAACTTTAAATATGTTGAAGAATTTTTTTGAAGAATACATTTAAAAAATTATCCTGAGGGGCTGGGGATGTGGCTCAAGTGGTAGCTCGCTCGCCTGGCATGCGTGCAGCCTGGGTTCGATTTTCAGCACCGCATACAAAGAAAGATGTGTCCGCCGAAAACTAAAAAAAATAAATATTAAAATTCTTCTCTCTCTCTCTCTCTCTCTCTCTCTCTCTCTCTCTCTCTCTCAAAAAAAAAATGTCCTGAGAACCAAAAATGACATTAGATATATAAATTAATTCACGGCTATTTTATTGAGTTATTAGAAAGATTGAAACACTAGCACCAGTACATGTATGATACTCTTATTTATTTTATCAGAGTGTTTATTGGAAATCTACTAAAAAAGTAACCTAAATTGCAAATCTGAGAATTCAATTGGATTGTTTATATTTAAAATCAGTACCAAAGTGAGACATTTGAATCATAAAACCACTTTTTGCAACTTTTAAAAGATTCATTTGGAGATTTTTCTAGGTTTGTAATACTGTTGTTTAGAACTAAGGAGACTTTAAAATAAAATCCTAAATACCTGTGAAATAAATGCTGACATCTGTTTTCCAAACGTCAGTGAATTCAAATTACTTTATGCTATAAAAGTTAGCAAAAATAAAATTTAGATAATACTCTCATTCCTTCTTTTATCCTCAACATACCTGTTTTAGGGATCAAGATACCGAAGGAAGATATTGGGAAAAGAGTATCTTGTTTTTCCCCAACTTGGTCTTTTTTGTCTCTACCCTCTTTTTGTACCTTCCATGCCACAAAAATTAGAAATCTTGGGAATGTAATAAACTTACTTTTCTTCTGCATTCTGTGTAGGCACCACCATTTCTCTCATATTCTTTTGCCTCTAAGTCCTATAGTTCTGTACCCACAATGCTAGTTTGTTTTTTTTATTACTCTATCTCCCTTAGAGCTGTCTTTCTCACTAAGTACTTGGTAATTGATTCTCAACCATTTTTCTGTATTGCTGCTAATTAACAACTTTATCCTGTTAAGATTTCCTTTATTTCTCTGTGAGAAAAAGATAACAGAGAGATAAAAGGAAGTGAGATTAATAAAGGAACAATAGTTTGGTAGTAAAATGAGTGGTGGAAAAATCACGAGCCACAAGCTAGGGAAAAAAAAATCTAAATGATTGAGTCCTTTATTGAGCACACTCAACTCTTCTGCCTCTGTCTTTTTCTAGTTTTAATCAGTGTTGCCTTTCATTTTCTGAGAACCAAAGCTCCCTCAGAGTTTAAGACTAACCTGGGATGGTCCTTTTCTTTGTGCAACCAAATAAAGTTCGGACTTTTCTTTTGGAACAATTTGATCATGTAGATAGTATTTATTGGATAAAAGGTGACACCAGATGATATCACAAAATGGCATTGGATTTTCTTTTTAAGGAACTTTGAAACAAATGGGGTAATATAAGGAGTAGTTAATGAGATGCAGAAATAGAAGGCTAGAATTGAAAATGTAGAATATGAAACAAAATTATAGACAATGCTTGTCTTATTATATTGTGAAAGATACCTGTTTTGAAAAGTCCCATGGCCTTTTTTTTTTGTTGGGCCACAGAAAATGAACAAAGACTGAAATTAGCTTAAGGGATTCTTTTTTTTTTTTTAATCAGAGTTAGATTAATCTGCTGTTTTCTTAGTGAAAAACAATAGTTCCTGGAATTTTCTGACTTTCCATGGGTTCATTTTGACTGGTGTTCTTCAAGATTTCATTGAATCTTGTGTCTCTGGATTGACCCAGCCTCTTTTGGTTCATTTGAAAAGAATGATAGGAACAAATATATTTGTTTTTCTTAAGCTAAATTGAAGTTGATATCTGCTTGATCCCATGTGGAACCAGTTTATTCAGTACAAAAACTGTATTTTTGGCATCAAGAGCAATATTGAATGTATAACATTTGAATTTCAAAAAATTCTCTTCTTGAATTTCATGTGCATTGGTTTCTGTTTTGCTTTGAGCTTAATGTAATCTGGGATCTAGTTTGATACCAACTATGGTTAGTGAAAAATAAGCATGAATATTTGGGAGAAAAATGTTCTATACTAATATGAGATGAAGAGTCATTTTGGTAAGTGAAGATAGATTCTATTAGGACGTCTTGAAAGCATTTCATTTAATAAAGCTAAAGGGACAGAGCCAGATCTCCAAAACAGTGATATAAATCTATCAAGGTTTATGAAGTTGAAGGAAATTCATGAGTAGAGTACATTATGGTCAGGTAAACTTAACTATGATATACTAAGAATTCATTTTAAATCAATGTGGCATGGTTAAGACCAAATGGACAGGAGTCATATTGCTTGGGTTCAACTCCCAGCCATACCATTTGCTAGCTATATGGAGTTAGTGTTAATTTCCTTCTTTTTTTTTTTTTTTTTTTTTGGTGGTGAGGAGGAGGCATTGAAAAGATAACTTCATATTGTTACTAATGTTCATTTTTCAAGGAGACTTTATTATGTTTGACATTATTTCCTAACATGGTTCTGGCATGTATGTAAATGTAAAGGGGTAAAAAATTTCTTGAATATTTTCATTGATTTAGAAGAATACAGGGAGAACTATGTAAAAAACTAAATTTCAGTGGACTATATTCATCTTCATAGATAGTCCTTGAAAGAAAAATATTCATGTTCAAATTTCAAAATTAAAAAACAAGTAGTTATCCTTGCGGGAAAGTTGGGAGTTTTGTTGGAGTTAGAATCTCTATGCCACCAGAACAATGTTGATAGCCCTAACTTGGTGTGCCAGCAGATCAGATTATTGAGTGCAGTTTGTTCAACAGTACTCAGTATAGACAGTTTCATGCAGACGAGAAGACTGACACAAACGTTTTAAGTTTGATTGGAAGTATGGGAAACATTTTCTGTCCTGAATGCTCCTTTGGTACCAGTGTATGTTAATGTCCATTAGTGTCATTAAGCAAGGTTAGATGTAAGCTCTTACTCCTTTTTGTCCTTTTTTGTTAGCTGTTATTGTATCCTTTTACATATAAATTTTGCAACAAAATTTTCCGTATTCATCTCCGTTAAACAATTCCTATGTCTTCTACCAAAAATATCAGTAAATGACTTAATTTTTAACCAGAAGATTAAATTTTATATTAAGGAAAATCATGCAGTTATTTTTTCTTTGTATAGTTCAAAATTTTTATTTAGTCATCTCTTGTTTTTTACTGAAAAGACACATTGTGATAGTAATCATAAAAAACTGAAAATTTTAAATTATGTTGGATATGATTTAATTAGGTTGAATAAAATATGTATGTTCAAAAATTTAAAAATTTTGTGCCTAAAGAATGGAAAGTGGTTAGTTGGTAGATATATTCTGAGAAGGCTTGAAAAGTCATCTATTGTATCAAAATATTTGGAGGATCTTAATATAGGATTGGGGACTTCTGGGAAACTGAGGCACTGTGAAGTTCTCCAAAAATGTCAATTCTTGTGATCAAGTTGGAAAGACATTTCAGAGATGTCACTCAAGAGTAACAGAGTTGAGTTTATTAGAAAGGATGGAAAAAGGGGGCACTCTAAGGAGAGAAAGGGTCCTCTCAGAGGAAAAGGACAGCATGCCTCTCCTGGATTCCACATTGTTTGATTGATTGATTGATTTTACTGAAAAGACACATTGATAGTAATCATAAAAAAATCTGAAAATTTTATATTAAGCTTCCCAGGGAAGCTTCCAAGGGTCCCATCCAGGTCCACCTCTTGACTTTTGACTGACAGAAGGATGACATCAGATTTTCAAGTTCCCACTTCCATGAGCACTGTAGGTCACTTTTGCCCATGATGACAAGTTCTAATTATAATCTCTTCTTATAGAGTTTATGGTTAGGGGGAATTATCCTTCTCTTCCTGAGTTTCAGCATCTAGTTTGTGAAAATCTCACAAAAGTCTTCCCCTTCAGGGTAACTTGGGTGTCTCTTATTGGAATTATTTTGTGCCTGCATTTCTCCTGCAGATAAATGGTAGTTTGCTGAGAAATATAACATATCCTGTTACATCATTTTAGTGAGGGAGGGCTGCAGGTAAATTGCTTTTTGGAAAAGAAGCATGTAGGGGTCAGCATAGTGGACCCAGTTGGTAGAATTATTCCCTTAACTTTATGTTCCCACCATTCACATCTATTTGTCCTGTCAGTCTGATTCTAAATCACCACTTTGATAAGCTTCTTAGATGGTTTTTATACACACTAAAGGTTTTGAAGCACTGCTGAATTCTTCCCTGGCAGTTTTTAGAATTTTGGCTTCTGTCTTTCCTGATGGATGTTCTTTTTTGCCACTTGGGAGAAGAGCAGAGGAGAACTGATTAGCTGTTCCCAATGACCTGCCTGCCATTCCACATACTGTTTAGTTTTCAAAGCTTTCATGGTCAGTGTTTGTTAGTTGAAGGACAATAATATCAGTGAATAGCCTCTAAGTCTTCCCTCCATTGGCACCTCTCACCCCGTTGGTAGGAGGAACATGTGTTGGTATGGGGATGTCAGTTCAGATGTTTGACTTACATTTCCTAAAATGTCAGTAGGTTTTACTAAGAATTTCAGGTGAGGAAACATAGATCACTTACGTGGTGTTCTATGGTCAGGATTGTAACTGAAATTGATCTATTTTTACAGTTCAAGACCACTGATACTACACATACTACCCTTTATTTTAGGTGGACATGGCATGGACCATGAGTTCGGATAACCTGAGTTGGAAGCTTTATCATTTAGTGACTTACCAGTAACTTTACACTTCCCTAAACTTGACTGTCCTCATCTGAAAAGTGGATGTGATAATTAAGATTATTGTGAGGATTAATGACTTTTTTTTCTATTTTTTTAAATTTTTATTGTTGGTTGTTCAAAACATTACATAGTCCTTGATATATCATATTTCACACTTTGATTCAAGTGGGTTATGAACTCCCATTTTTACCCCATATACAGATTGCAGAATCACATCAGTTACACTTCCATTGATTTACATATTGCCATACTAGTGTCTGTTGTATTCTGTTGCCTTTCCTATCCTCTACTATCCCCCCAGATTAATGACTTTTAATGCATATTTTTAGAGTACTAAATGCAATTCTATTTCAAAGTAAATAATTTCTGTAAATGATAACTATTATTAAGCAGTTCAAAATAAGACATAAAATACAAATATGATGTGTGGATTAACCAATAATAGTCTAAATGAGTTTGTCAAGATATGAAATACTTCTCTATTCTGATATAGTGTAATAGCTACAAACTAGGAAGGCATTGGATTTTTGAAGATTTTTTCTGATGGGAAAAGAATATAGGTTTTCTTTTTTTATAAATGCTCATATTCTGGCAAATTCTAAATTTGATCCTAGCCCAGACATTTCTTATAACTGCAGACATTTAAATTGAAATGCCTATGAGACATCAGCAACAGGTAAACTGTTTAACATACCTAAATCTAAATTTAAGCTCTTTCCTTCTGTACCTTATCTTCTTTCAGAGTTCAGTACATCAGTGAAAGGAATTGCTAGCCATACTCATCCTCTACATAATCTAATCTCCCACCAAGATCAGCTGATTGTAATCAAAGAAGTCTCTTCTGCCTTCTCTATCACCTTTGTTTAGGTTATTCTTATCTCACATCTGACTCTTCCCCTGCCACCTTTTGGCCCTCACTGTGAGTTAGCCAAATGTGGTATTTTTCAAAGTAGAGTTGATTGTCATAACTTATTTTAAGCCCTTTAATGTCTTTGCTTACTCTTTCTGCCTCATTTTGGTTCGTATGTGTTCCCTTTCCAGTTGCAACTGGTCTTTCTTGACATAAAATGTGCTGGTCTTACTTATTTTTTGGAACTTTGCACTTGCTGTGCCCTAGGTTGGAATACATCCTATAACACTAAGACCTCATCTTAAAACTGTTTCTTAGGCCTTTTCTGATCTCTGAACTAAATCCTGTTTCCTGGTATAAAAATCTCACAGTTATGCATTTGCATAATTATGTGCTGTTTCCCCAAGTAAAAATGTAAGCTCCTTCAAGGCTGACATAATTTTAGTGTTTACACAGGCCCAGAATAGTCTTGACAGTAGATAACAAATAGCAAATGACTGACTAAAGTCTATAAATAAGCAATTAATATACAAAGTGATTAATTCTGGAGTAAAGTTCAGATAGGGCTACATTGTTGTCATCCTAAGCATTGTTATTTGAGAATACTTAACTTGTGGTTGTATTGATTTGATCTGCCTTTAGTTTTAATTTTTCTGTTAAAAGTGAATATAAGTAATATTTTGATTTAAAAGCTTTCCAGAACTTGGATTGAACTTTCATAAGCTTTAGACTAAAACTTTGTCCTTTTGTTGAGTCTGCATTGTATTTGAGGTTTACAATTTAAAAAGGAGATGGTTGATCACACACATCTTGATATTTACTATGTGGGATTTGTCCATTTATTTTAGTTGTTTGAGGCATAAACATTTAAAAATTGTACCAACCCTGTCAAGACAAGAAATCATAGCTATTTCAATAAGTTTCTTAGTTCTTAGGAAAGTTAGAATTCAAAGTTAAGGCTTTTATGTAGGTTTTTTGTTTTTGTTTCATTTGGGCTTTTATTTAGTACATGACTGTTGCTGACAGATTGACATGTACTTGTGAAAACTCCTAAGACTTCAGTGTTCTCTTGAAAATTAGTTTAGTACTGTTTACATTTTAAAATTAGTAATTTCAATAAGCTTTTGGTTTCCATGTATTCTAAATTATACCTAGGAGTACACAACTTCAGGGGGAAAAATGGGCACAGTCAGCAGAAAAAAAGGTGGTCTGAGCATTTATGCGTTAAATATGCATGCTAATTAGGGAAAAAATTAGAAAAATATGAAAACAGATGTTACATAAATTATTGCAGTCCCAGGGCAACAGTAACTTACATACTGACAATAATTTTTTATATGTGCATGTGTATATCTATTTCTAGATTTCTCAATATTTATGTCATTCCTAAGAGAACAACTAGAAAAAGAGCCAGTATAGTCTTCATGGAGAGCCTGGTAAATAGTTCTACATATGAGTTGCTGAGGAAGTGTAGTTGTTTGCTGTGGCCTTACTGAGTGTACAGGGGATAATATGTGTTTCCTAATTTTGCCTATAATGCCCTCTCTTTTTCTCCCATCTTGGTTTCCTTCACTGTATATCAATTTGACATGATATATTCAATATATTTGGCATGATATATTCAATATATCATGTCAAAATAAGGTTAATTAATGACCCTAGTAGTGTAAGAAATGGAAAGTTGGCTCCTAATTGGTTTAAAGTATGTATTTAGAAATAAAATAAATTACAATTACTCCGGACATTGATTGTAGTGTCACTTTTTCTTTTGGTTACAGTCATACTTCTTGAGGTAAATAGCCATCATTCTTTAAATAATGGTAAGACAGTGGTATGACAATATATATTCAGTGTTACTTAAATACACATTAATCATAAAACAGATAACGTTAAAGTAGTCGAATGATATTTGAATACTTTCACTCCAAACAGACAAAAATTATCTGTTTTTACAAAGTAAAGATGAGAAAGACACATTTTATTTTAATGGTCAGAAATTTTTGGTTCAACCATAGAAGAAAAGTTATATGAATATATTGCTGTGCAAAGATCCAGTGACAACATTAAGATATTCTCTGTATGTGTATTATAATTTAGAAGAGTATCCTTTGAAACTTTTCAGATAAGATTGAAAGTTTAAAACAAGGAAATGCTAAGCCAGGTGTTGGTGCACACCTATAATCCCAGCTACTCAAAAGGATGAGAGAGGAGTATCAAAAGTTCAGGGCTACCTGGGCAACTTTACTGAGACTGTCTCAAAAATAAAAAAAAAAAAAGAGCTAGGGCTATATCATGCCAAAATCATGTCAAAATAAGAAGAGCACCCCTGGATTCAATTTCCAGCACCAATTAATTATAGAAATAAATAGGAAGTTCTGCATTTAAAAAAAATATGTATTTTTTAGTTGTAGTTGAACAGAATACCTTATTTATTCATTTCTATGTGTCACTGAGGATCAAACCTAGGACCTCCTGCGTGCTAGGCAAGCGCTCTACCGCTGAGCCACATCCTGAGCCCAGAAGTTCCGCATTTTAATAAAATAAATTATTGCAAACAAGAATACAAACACAGATGAAACATGAATTACATTTAATAATATAGAAATATCTAAAATGCCATAAGACAGTTTCTGGAAATCCTTTTTCCAGTGGGTTACTTCTGTTATTTGGTTTAAGGAGCACATGATACTACAATGTGTTTGATCTAATTAATTCCTTACAACTCTCAATAATTTTAAGATCGATTTGCTATCATATTTTTTAATTGTCTGCCACTGACATTTTACGTCATTTTACCTGAAGGCTGCTATACTTTTGCACATATAGTGTGCCACCAATACTTCTTAACAGGTTGTTGAATGTTAAGAAACTAAGAATGAAATCTAGAGGTGGATGATAATATGTTTAGTAATTTATTATATTAAGAGGCTTTTACTTAAATTGGATAGTCTATTTAAGAACTTTAGTTGTTATTTTGAATTTTGTATAGAAATATGATTACATCATATGATTTATGGAAATACATTACTAAATGAAGTAATGTGTTTTTTCTTTTGCTCTAGGAAAAAGCTATGTAAATTAATTTTTTCTCTCACAAATAATATTCAGTTGTCATCATGATGTAATCATACTCTAATTTTATATTTTATTAATGCTTTGAAATCTATTTTTAATGGAATTTTTACATATTTTCAAAATGTCAAATTTCCATTTTTTATATCATTTTAAAATATATTATTTTACTGTATGTTAGAAGAGTAGATTCATATGTCATTTCAGGAGAAAGTTAAATGAAGTTATAACAAGTGATTTGTTTTATAGTGAGGTCTATAGTGAGAGAGAGAGAGAGAGAAGTCTTTTATTATTGGTATTATAAAATGATACTTTCCTCCTGGAGTTAAAATAGATAATGGAAAGTGATTAGTGAGTAGGGTAATGTTTGTCCTTCAGGAGCCTAAAATATTTTGACATGAATTTTTTTTAGCCTGCTATTTTGCATTGTTTGGTTTAGCTTAGGGTTCCCTACTGGAATAGGAACATTTTTAGTTTGCTACTGGAATTGGAGTATTGAAGTTATTTTTACTTATTTATTTTTTAGGTAGATGTTTTTCCAACAGTCGAGGGAGAAGTCAGTTGGTCTCTAGATCATGATTCCTCTTCAATTCCTGTTTACCAGTCAAGACTTCTATTTGGTGAAATCTGTTGTATTGAGCTAGTGTCATCTTTGAACCATAACAAAAACATGCATTTTCAAGTATCAAACAGATTTGTGGATTAGTAAATTTCTTCTGAAAGGTAAGCATCTATTTATTCATAAGATACATTTAAACATTGAATACTGTGAATACCCTTTACCATAGTAATTGTATAGATTTTTTTGTCCATGAAATATGTGGGGGAAGCTTTAAGAAACATTTCTCACCAGCAGTCTTTGCAATTTTCAGGGCTATACTTTTTCTATCCATAGATATTTTTCCCAAATATTTTCATATCCTTTAAGCCTCCACTTAATTTTTTTAGAGGAATAGGAAATTAGAATAAATGTAGAGTTGAAAATTTCTCAGGTCATGTTCACAATTTTTTCCTACCACAGCCAATAATAAGAAAAATTTTACATTTGTAAGCCAGTTCCTATAGGTATAAATGAAACTGAAAAAAAGTTGAAGCAATTTTATACTAATTACATAGGATGTACTTTGTGCTCTTGTTCTTTTATATTCTTTTATATTTCATGTAATACATGCTGAAGTTAATAACTAAATTTATTTTCCTATTTAATAATATGTCGAGTTTACAATTTCAAAAATCCTGCTTTAGATTACTCGTAAGTTTGTTCATGACTGACTTGTTTGGAAAGTAAGGGGAATGAGACAGTTTTTCTGCCTCAGCCAAGCTGCTTTTTCTTGTCTGTCTTCTCTTCACTGTCCCCATTCACTATAAGCTATCAAGTGACTTGATGGAAGGGTAACTATTGAGGAAGGCTAGAGCCCTTACTGGGGTTCAAGTGTACCCAGAACAGACACAAATAGTGATCTCTCAGAATTTTAAAGGAGAATAAGTCTCTGGATACAATCAAGCCTTTATGGTAAGGTACATATTTCTGTATTATTTTCCTTTTATCTGTATTAATTGGATGTGTATTCTGATACCTTCAAATCATTCTTGGTCTGAAACATTGTTATCTAAGTTCTGTGTATCATCATTGGATAACCCAGATCTTTTCCCCAATAGTCTCTTCTATTGTACTCATTCATGTTTTATCCTTTTAATAAATTGCATTTTTTTCTGATTATAAAAGTAATATTTTATGTTAAAAAAATTTGGTAAATATTGAAATGTTATAAGTAAGATAAAAATTATCCCTAATCCTAATATACAGAGATGAACTAATGTAATACTTTGAAAATAAAATCTATTATTTTACTTGAATTTAACAAAAGAAACTGAAATGAAGCCTAAATGATTAGTGAATTCCAAATAAATGTTTTTTCCCAAAAATCATAAATGTTAGTTTTCAAGAGTCTGAAAGAAATTATGGAAATCTTCTAAGTACTTTGCAAATATGAGACTAGAAAAGGGTGAATTAAAAGCAGAATATCTTCTTTATTTTAAGATAGTTTGTTTAAATTTATAAAATATAAAAATCAACCTTTAAAGTAATTAGTTACCTGGCATTTAATACATTCACAATATTTTACTGCTTACTACCTCTATCTAGTTTTAAAAACATTTATATAACATCAAGGTAAAATACTCAATAAGCAGTTTCTCTTTATAAAGTCTGCCTTACCTATACTTGTGGTATCGATTAGTCTGTATTCTGTCTCCATGGTTTAGCTTTACTTCATATTTCATATGAATGTAATCATATGTGGCATTTTGTGTTTGGCTTCTTTCACTTAGCATAATATTTTCCTTTTTTTATCCATGTTGTAGCACTTACTGGTACTGAATTATTTTTCTTAGCTGAATACTAATACTCCATTGTATGTATATACTTCAGTTTGTTTATTCAGTTTACCTTTCAACTATTGTGAGTTAGTGCTGCTATTAACATGTGTACACATGTACCTTTTTGAATATCTGTCTCAGTTCTTTTGGGTATATACCTATGAGTAGAATTGCTCAGTCATGTTTTAATATTGTGTATAACTTTTTGAGGAGTTATCAAGACTGTTTTATATAGTGGCTGCACTATTTTATATTCACATTAACAATGTATGAGGGCTGCAGGTTCTCCATATTTTGTCAACACATTTTTTCCCCATTTTTTGATTGTCGGAATACCTTATGATAGTAATAAATGACTTTCAGCTAGGAACATTATAGAGAAATGATTCTACTTATATTATTTTATTATATGTAATTGTTATTTCATACATAGTGATTGTTTTTCTCATACAGCAATTATGTATCAATCCAGAATATCACTTAGTTCTGTTTTTTCTTCAGAGCTAGCTGACCAGTGGATATTTTTTTCTCCTCAGAATTGAAGATTTTTTAATTTTTTTCATTGGCTTAAAATTATACTACATTATGCTTCACATTTGTTCCATGGTTTGCCTTGCATATAGTTTTTGTTTGTTTTTATTAGACTTTTAAACTGCCATTAATTTCATTTATTGCTCACAAGAGAGATATACTTCTATTTTTATTGATAGCATTTCACAGTTGTCTTTTCAGGCTCCTAAATCACAAAATGACATTTTGTTGGCTACACTGTTTTTTTAAGTAATCTTAAGTTTCCTTGGCCTTTCAATGAAGTGCCATTCTCAGATTTCCTTTATTGTATTACTGGGTTAATTATTGTTTCTTTTATCCCATTGCCATCCTCATTCTTAGATTCACTTAAATAAAATTTTAGAAAGGTTTAGTGGAAGATGAATTTTTTGAGTTGTGCATATTAGAAAATGTACTTATTTATTCTCTCAGTTGATTGATGATTTAGTTCAATATTTAAGCTTAAAATAATTTTCCTCAGAACATTGAGGGCTTTACTCCCAAAACTTTTTCTGCTATCCTATTATTCCTAAGGAGAAATTTGAAATCAGTCTGAACCCCTTGAAGACTGTTACAGAATCTGTCACAGTGAAAACAAAATAGACAAAAATCCTTAACTTCATTAAGGTTATGTTTGAGGGCAGAGAGGTTGATAGGTAGCTAGATAAGTAAATGTGTAGTAGGTTAGATGGTGATTCTATGATGGAGAATAATACAAGAAGTGGGACCTAGGGAGTTTATAATATAGGGAGAGGGGTAGAGATTTTAAAGTAGCATGTACGGGGAAAGCCTCATTGAGAAGGGAACATTAAAGACCTGGAGAACATGAGGGAATGAGTGTCTAGGCACAGAGAATAAGATATACAAAGGCTGTGAGGCAAAAATATTGCTGAATTGTTCAAGGAAAGCCTAAAGGTCAGTTACTGCAGTTACACTCTACTAATGGATATTAAATTAAGAAAGTAACTCGGAATTTATATATTTTAAATGCCTGCATTTGGCTTTTATTCTGAATGAGATAGAGAGCTATTGGGGAGTTTCCTTAGTAGATTTGTAGTTTAAAAGAATTGTTGATTGCCAGTTTGAGAACAGATTTTAAGGTAGCCAGGGCAGATGCAGGACACCACGTAGAAGGTTAGAAGCGAGAGAAAATTGTCATTTGAACAACAGGGTTTGCTGATTTGTTGGATTTGAGTTATGAGAAAGCAATAAGTAGAGAATGAATTTAGTGTTTTTGGTTTGAGTAACAGGAGAGAAACTTTCATTTAATGAAGAAGGGGAAGATTATAAAAGGAATACAGTTGGGAGAAGGTCAGAAGGTTGATTTTGAACATGGAAAATTGTATATTTGAGTGGAGAGGTTAAGGAGACGCTGA